>NW_024581133.1:5368551-5500312 GCF_017639235.1 Corvus kubaryi | reverse complement strand
TTATTCTGACTTAGTGCCTCCCACTGGTTTGTTTTCAAACTAGTACACACAGCAACATAGTAAACATGTATTCAGATGGTTTGTACGTCTCAAATTTAGGAACCATACCACCCTAGGGTTTTCTCATGCAGCCTCAAGCCACAGACTGAGGTTCTGGCAACACAAACATTTCCTCTTTCAGCTGCATCACCTGTTAACACCAACATCCAGAAGCCTTGGCTACAAGGGCTCCGTCTGCCACAGCCTGGACCTGTTGGTCCTCACATCCAGTGCATGAGACTGTCCAGAGCCACCCCTGTAATAGCCAAAGGGCTGCCAAAGATGCACAGAAATTGGCCCAGGAACCCACCAATGCAACTTCTCACAGTGAGATGATCTCAAGTAAGGGCACAAAATGACACTGGAAGATGTCCAGTTTAGATCAGACACACATCCACTCCTAGTTAGCACCCAGCCAGTGTTCGTTTTAGAAGGACTCAACTGTCTCCCCCCAGCCACCAGGAGAGGAGGTGGATCCATGTTGCAAAATCCACTGTTACATTTTGGATTGTCTCTGTAGCAGTGATAGACTTCATATCACCAATGATCAGACAAGCCACAGGGCCCTAGTTGTCCTCATTCAAGGAGAAGGAAGAGGAAACCAAAGCTATTTCTAGATTCACGCCTCTGGCTCACAGTCACCCATCACTCCTCCACTCATTAGGTTGGCCTCAAGCCCCTTGCACTTAATACAGCTAATTTCAAACCTAATAAGGGCAGGCATGACCCTGCCAGGCAGCACTTTGGAGCCCTCTGAGGTCTACCACTTGAGCACCTGAATGCTGAAAATCCCCTTCATGGGTTTCCCACCTTTCCTCCCTGACTGTGTGATGGGGAAGGGGGGAAAAAACCAAGCCAAGCTTCATCCAAACCCTCACAAACCTGAGCTCTTGCAATTAGAGCTGGGATAAGTGATCTGCTTGTGATTGCACAGCTGGGGTCTGAAGACAGATGCGTGCACAGAGGAAGGGCCAGAAATAGATGTTACTTGGAGAAGGCAGAGCTATCTGGCCCATTTGAAAGGAGGAAACCTTGACGAAAGGCACTGGGAAAATTCTCAGTTCAGCAGGAAGTGTCAATTTAACCCAGGATGGGAAGGGAGGTGTGTGTGAGGTGGAAATAAGTTTTTGAGACCTCAGAACTTGTACACGAGCTTCAAGTGAAAAAAAAAAAAAATGCTCAGACCCAGCTTGTAACACCCTACAAAGGTCCCGCCCAGGGTCCCCACCACCCTGTGCCAACCCTCCCTGGCAGTGTATTAGGCACATTTTTCATCTTATTGACTCAGCTTCACCAGCAGCCATCCAAACAGCCATCAAAGGAGAAGGGAAACCAGAGCAGCAGCAAAAATGCATGGCAGTAACTCAACAAGCCTTAAGCTCCATCCCGTGGTCCCAGCCCTGCATGCAGCTGCACCACGAGGGGATTGGGACAGTATCCTTCACTCCCACCCACTACTGTACCTGGCTACAGCAGCCCAAGACTTACAGCAGAGTGACATTTCCATTAATCCTTTTATCCCTGGCTCCTATGTGCAGAGGCTGCAGGAAATGTCAGGCCTTCGAGCTGAGCTCCCAGGGAGGCAGCAGCTGCAGAGCAGCCAAGGAGGTGCCTTGATGTGCTGGCAGAGTGCTGAGGCCACGGAGGGGATCCCGGGTGGCACCAGGCTCCTGCCAGGCTGTGTAGGGCCTCAGGAGCCACTCTGGCTGCCAGGGAGCAGTGGCACAATGGTCTGAGAGCCTTTGGGAAGCAGCAGGGAGTCACCAGCCCTGCAAGCACCAGGTCTCCATCCTCGGCTGTCCAGCATCCCCCACGGGGAACATCCACCTTGCAAACATCCACACTGCCAAGTCCCAGGAACAGCATCAAAACTCACTGGCAAACACCAACCAAATAATATACCTACTCGCCTCGAGCTCCAAAAGGCAAGGAAAGAAAGATGTGAAGAACGTGATCAATCTTATATGGCCCAAGCAGTAAACAAACACATATTTCATCACCACGTACCAATCCTAACTCTTGGCAGGAGATAGATGTGGGGTTTTTTCCACTCACAAAAGTAATTCCAAAAGACAAAAACAAACACTTTGGGGAAAAGCAGCAACAATTGCCTGTGTACACATTAATGGCACATTCAGCCTCAAAGCAAGCTGACATGGCCTTCTGAACTCCTACGACATCCAAACTAATTTCATCAGGAATCAAATGTTATTCATTTTATCTGCTAGATACATAAACAGCAACTGCACAATTGACAAACAACCCTCCAAAAAAAAAAAAAAAAAAATCAATCGAGAACAGTACAGAGAGAACGATTCCGCTTCCCAGGAATAAACAACTACACAAAACACAAAATAAATGCTACAAATCAAAATAACAAAGAGCAGAAATCAGGAATATCCCAGTGGTCAGCATTAACGAAGGTTTATTATGAAAATATGCAATTCTTTAAGCTCAAAAAGGCTCAGTGCATGTTCACAATGCCCTCAACTATTCATGCCCCTTGGTACTGCAGATCTTCTATTTAGCAAGTACTTTACTGTCACTTAGCAACTGTAAATGGTTTTCCAAAAAGGAAGCTTTTGGGGTTTTTCAGTTCACATCATCTCTGAGCAGACATCAAAAGACAAATCTATCCTGCTCTGCAGGTCGCATCCGTCTCCTTGCCCCAGGAACAAGTCTGTATCGATGGCCCAACGCACCCACACACTCAAATGGATGCACTTTTCCACGGAAGAATCCACTAGCACCGCTTTCCAAAAAGCAGGGATAAACAGTCTCCCATTCAGCCCATCAGCTCGTGCCTGAGGCCGGAGCCTCTCACCAACCCATTTTCACCTTTTATACCTACAGGGGAGTAGAGAGGGGTTTGATCTTGGACACAGTCTCTTGGACAAAACATTTCAAGCCCACGGAGCGCCTTGCACAGTGCCCTGAAATTCAGGCTTTGTTTTATCACCTTGGGAAAAGTAAATACACATCTAGAAAAGAAAACAGTGCCCTCCGCCCCAAGGATGTGGAAATTCCCCGTGACACCACTCCCCAGCTAACAACGCCCCAGCAGCTGGACACTTGTGCAATGTCCCAGGATAACAGGGCTCCAACCTCTCAAGCGCAAAACATCCCTACCCCAGGCCCGCTGCAGACACCAGTTTAAGAAGTCAATTAGGAGCAGAGCTGGCAGCACCACGCCCCAGGATTTGTGTCAGAAAAGCAGCCTTTGGTTAAAAACTAATGAGCGGGGCAGGCTCTGGCTGTGTGCTGGGGCAGGCGGGCGGCCGCCCCAAGCTCCGCAGAAAGGGAAATGTGCGGCAGCCACCAGGCTCGTTAGAGCGGCCATCAAAGCCAGGGCAGTTCTTAGGAACCCAAACCCCTCAGCTTCCCAGCAGAAGCTCTCCCCGTCCTGCACTGCAGCCCATTCCGCTTCCCCGTGCGTTTGCTTTTCCGTCTCCTGCCCTTTCCCACCTCTGCCTCCCTTTCCCCATCAGCATTCCCCTTCCCTCTCCTTGCTGTCCCCCCGCAGGCACTTTTGGGATCCGCCTAAGGAATCACATTTCCATAGGGAGCAGAGGGAACGGGGGACAGCAGCCGCTGGCACTTACATGTAGTGCAGGTGAGGGTTCTTGGCAAAGGCTCGTGGCTGGATGTTTCGTAGTCCTGAGTTCTTGATTGTCCTGCAGAGAGACGCAGAAGGGCAGCAATGCAGTCAAGGCAGACAACTGCTCCAAAGCCCTGCTCAGCACACGAGGTGTGCTGGGAGCCCGCGATTCCCAGGAGGCAAATCTGTCCCCGGGGAGCCTCCACGAGCTACAAGCAAAGAGGGAATCGGGTTTTTCATCTTCATCTGATGTGGTAACACAGCACAGGCTCCGCGCAGAGCGGCTGCTGGGCGAGGCTCTGCTCCCACATCCACCAAGGCTTGCTGGGGTGGCACAGGCTATCTCCTGCTCTTCTCCTCTCCCTCCATCTACACAAGTAGCACTGCACAGCAAACCTAACCCCCAGCAAAGTCATCTCCCATCTTCATCCACAAGAGGAAGCCCTGCTGCTTGCAGCTCTAATAAGGAAGGGTACTTTCCATAGGGAATTATGGTTCTTGAAGGGAGAAGGATCCTTTTCACAGCCTGCTTTGGAAAAGCTCTATCAGTACTATGATCAGGATTTATCAATATTCTCAAGCACGTGGTGTGACTATTGGGGGTGGTCCTGTGCAGGGCCAGGAGTTGAACTCGATCATCTTTGTAGGTCCCTTCCAGCTCAGCATGTTCTGTGATTCTGTGAATGTCTGCTGTCCCTGCTGCTTTGTGAGGTGAGGAGAGAACAGCAGCCAGCCTGCTTAGAAGGGGTTTTGTGTGTTAGAGGTACAGCTTGCTGGAATTTGGTTACTGAGTGCTCAGCCCCGTACACTTCCTCCAGCCCACATGGGAGCTGTACTTAATGTAGAGCTCCCAGTGAAACACATTATTAGAGTCTCTGATTAGCCCTGAGCAACACTCTGCATCTCACACACGCAGCATCCAGGGCGCTCACAGATCCAGAGGATGTAGGAGGGGGAATTAAGAGACTGGGTGGCATCCTTGCTTGGCCAGGCTTCCCAAGCATATGGAAAGTTGCTTCAATCTCATGGACCTCAGCTCCCCCTCTAGGAGGCACAAAACTGACCTCTCCCCACGCTCGGAGAGCTGTGCAGGGAGATGCAATTCCCTTATTGCGCTGCACCACCGTGATGGTAACTGCACTAAATGGGGACCAACAGCCCAGCAATGAAGGATTGGTGGAGACAGCTGGAATTTTACGTTGTGCGGCTGGAATGAGTCAGAGCAACGCTTAAGGCCAGAACCAGAACAGCAGGGGAGAAGAGAGTTCAGGGCTGATGTGTGCTGACAGAGCTGTCCAGAGCTAGCAATCCTTCTCACAGACCCAGCCAAGACCAAAAAGCATTTCATCTCCATTTTGTGGAGTCTCATAACAAAACACGGTAGATCCAGCAGCTTAAACTGGCATCATGGAGGCTGCAGAGGGAAGGAAGCCACGGCTCTGCTGGAAGGAAAGGGATGCCCAGGCCCATTCCCCTCCCCAATGCACAGGACATACTCACAGCCTCTGGAGTCCCGTGTACAGCTCCATGTCAACAGCGTTCAGCGTCTGCAAGTTCTTCCAGTTCTCTATGTGTCTGTGGAGAAGAAGGAAAGGCTCAGCTGTGGCACAACCAGATGGCTGCTGAGCCCATGCCAGGGACAGCACACAGAGGGAGGATGTCACACCCTACCACCCAGCCCCATTCTGTTTTCCCAGCATTTTGGAAAAGTCAAATAACATGGGTTTACCCACAGTTTCAAGTGCAGAACGTGCAACCAAACCATTGAACATCCTGGCCCAAGTCATTGCCCCTGACTGTACACATCAGTGAACGAAGACACAATTGAAATGGGTCATGCAAAAAGAGGGAAAGCAAATAAAACCTCTCAACAAAAACTTAGGGCCTAAATGAAAAAAGTCATATATTTGTGCAGCCTCTAACTGGGGCGTATAAACAGGGCCCTAATCTTCGCTGGCTGGAAGCGCTGCTGGCAGGAGAGCGCCAAGCTTAGTTTGGAAACATTGCCTTTATTACAAATTCCTCAGTCGCCTGGGGCAGTCTGGCAGGTATGTTATAGAGAGCAAAAACAGAAATAGATCTGTCACCGCAGGATCGTTTTCAGTAAATATTAGAGGCGGGGGAAGGTGACAGATCCACAGCCCCAGAGAACAGGGTCCCCTGTTATCAGCAGCACAGCAGTGATGCTGGCAGCAGTGTGGCTACCTGGTGGTGGCCACAGGACTCTGCTAAGAGGCTGCAATGCTGCGTGGTGTGAAAGGAGTTCATCTTCCAGGCAATCTTTGGCCAGTTCTGGCTTTCTCCGAGATTAAACTCGGACAACCTCCCACCAGAAAGCACAAACTTTTTCAAGAGGGTCTTTGCTGAGAAGCGTGTGGAAGTAGTCTTCTTTAAAAGTCAACTTAGAGGGGGTAAAACATCTGGCAGGTCCCCTCGGACAATATGTGAAAGAAGCCCAACTTTGAAGTCTCTGAACACATGCACGCAAGCTCACATCTGCCTTGATGCAATAGTTGGCTTTGGACTTGACCCTGGAGAAGGGAAACACCTCCAAGCAATGAAGGGTTGGAATGATGAGAAAACACTGAGAACTATCCTGTGATTCTAGGCAAGAAGGTTGCAGGACCCCACATGGTGGTCCAGAGGGTGAGCAAGCAGAAGAGGGATCTTAGACCACTTCCAGAGCAGCCACAAGTTCTCCCTCCAGCATTTGCTTTGCCTTGTGCTTGCACAAGAACAGATGAATTAGCGTGACAGAAGCACATGGACCTGCTTGAGCCACACCCCAAAAAAACATCCAACTCAGAAAAAGTAAAACACAAAGCCTGGATTGAATCCCCTCCTATTTCTTAGCTCTCACCATGCAGATCCAAGTAAAGCAGAGACCCGCAAGAGTCACCTCTGCTTTCCACATGTCCCAGAATTTGTCTGCATGCCCAGAGGGGTTATTCTAAGGACCCAGCACAAGCTCCCAAGTGCTGCTGCATGACAGGGTAAATCACAGTTCATCCCCAATGCCCTGCTCATCAGCTCAGATCGCCTGTGTCCCAGACACAATGAGAAACAGGACATCTTTGCAGCCACTTGTGCTCCCTGCCAATGTCTACAGCTCCTGTGAACATTTCCAGAACAAAACACAGGCTGGGAGGAGCCAGTCAGGAGATCCAAGAGCTCAGTGAAACCCTTTGGAATCAAGGCAGGGCTGCCAGCTCAGGCCCTGGTCAACAAAATTGCAGGACCAAGCAAGGCCAGAAACACAGGTCAAAAACATTTCCCATCTGCAATTCCTACATAGCAAAGTGAAGGTCCTCCAAGAGAAAGAAAGAACACGGGAAGGAGGAATGGGATGATGTGGGTTTGCCACCAGGGCATGCTGAAGCTCCAGCATCCGAGCAACGACCTTCAGGGAGGGACGGAACAGTCCCAAGCCAGGAGTTATGGAGCAACCACAGCTGGGAAGGAGGCGGCGGCCAGATTGGCTCTTGTTTTATTGATTGAGTTTGCTAAAAAAAGTCAAGGTTATTTTTGACCTGACACTCAAAGCCATGTGGGCAGCATTCTAGAAGAGACAGAAAAAGACCTGAACTTATTCCCAGTGATGTGCCCAGGCATGAAATTCCTATGACTCAGCACCGGTGTAGGGGGGTCTTGGGGCCTCCCCATGACCAAGCCCCCCTCCCACAGTGACATAACACTAGACTGTAAATACAGCTCCACAGCCTGTATTCCAGCCTCCCAAACAAAGCCCAAGAACCTCCTGAGCCAGATATGCTTTGGTACATTTCTTAACATAGTCATACCACACCCATAAAGAGAGAGACAAGAAAAACAGCAGTGGAACTATACATGTGTGTACATGTATAGGATAAACCCCCAACCTAGCAGCTGCTTTATGTAGAGTGCAATGCAGAGAAATAGCAATTGGCTGCACAGGTCAGCAAGGTCTTTGAGTCCTTTAAGCTACACAAATACCTCCCTTCTCAGGGATTTGCAGAAATGGCTTTTCCCCTTAACTCTCTGATTTTTCAACATAGCATGAGTTGCACCCTTGCTCCTAGAAGTGACAAATCAGTCTTGGTTTACAGGCACCTCAAAGATACACCAGGAAAAATATCTTCTTTTGTTCCCTATTGCTTTAGAAAGAATAGTGTAACTTTGCACCGGCTGGGTTCGCCTGAACCCACTTAAAAAAACAAAACAGAAATGCATCTTATTCTGAAAGCTCGAGGAGTCAAGCTGTGATTGCAAAATTGGCAGTGGTTGCACAGGAAAGCAAACCAACCAAGCAGAGAAACTCCACCCCTGAAACTTAAGTCCCTCTCATGTCCTTCAGTATCTCAACTAGCTCCCCCTCTTTTCCTTCCAGGGTTTTGCTTGCCCTAGAAATCTTATATCCTCCCGCTTGCTGCCGAAGACTGAGACCTTCCCTCCTCCTCTGCCTCAGTTCATTAACCTGGCAGGAACACCGGTGCCTGGTTCACACCAAATACAGCTGTGACAGCTCCCAGCCCTGCCCTGGTCTCCTCAGACAGGCATTGAGGTATGAATTACAGTCAGTGGACTACAGTTTATTCCTCCCTGCACACCTCTAAGTACATATTCTTGTGGCATTCCTCAGTTATTACTAAGGGAAACTCCCAAAAGTTTCAAGAGCGTTACCATGCTTCACAAAACCTGAGGAGCTCACCATGGGCAGATCCACCTAGACTCACGTCCAGCTTCTAATAGAGACCATATGAGGTGCATCACCTACACAGATAATGTTGCTCACTGATTTTTTGGGTGGAGGATGGAGGGCAGGGCATGTTTGTTTGAATACTCACTTCCTTCTCATACTTCTTGTATGTTAGAAGGGTCCTGCTGGTCCAAGTGTCCCTGCTTGCACTGCAGAGCTGAATTATACCATGTCTTCTGCAGACCAAGCCAATTCCACCTTGGGGTCCTCCCAACTCAGACTGAAACACTGCACCTCTCATCCCTTACCCAAACATACACACTTGCATTTTACATCCATTTTCTCTTGTGTCAAAATTGTCTTTGCTTAAGCAGCTCTTTTTCTTTCCTGGCACTTCTTCCTCCCTCCTTCACAAGCAGGAGCCAGGCCCACCCAGCTATCATTTACAAGCCACATGATGCCAGCTCTTCTAAGGCAGCGCATCTGTACCCATGAAGTGCAAGGCAAATTGTCTCAAGTGCCCTGAAGAGACACTAACTCACATCCCAGAAGTGATGCAGATATATTGCTAAGGCAGAGTCCTGGCAGAAAGGTTATTTCACTTCTGATTTCAGACCCAGCACAACTAATGCTCACACTTGGTGATCAGTGCAAGAACCACTGTGATAGACACACAGAAAATGGCTCTCTATTTCTTTATCAGCCTATTTAAGTCCTTCTTCCTTGAGTAAGAGTGACCAGAAACAGAGCAGACTCCAGGAGATCTCACTTGTGTAACAGCATGAGCAGCTCCCCAGCTACACTGACAAAACCATGAACTGCAGCCTGAGATCACACTGGCCTTTATCACAGCCCCATCAGCCTGGAGACTTGTGCTTACCCCATTATTAGGCATTGCACCAAGCATTTCTATCCACCAGGTCATTTCCAACAGACGCAATTTCCTAGCCAGCAGCAAAAGCCTTGTTACACCCACATTTATATTCACCCCACTTGGCATTGCAGAGCATCTCTTGGGTTTGTTCTGCAGCTCTTCCTGTTGGCCACCCTCAACTCACTTTGAGCTCCAGCAGCAAAGCCTGTGAGCACACTCCTGCCCCTTGTGCCAGCATCCTCAACAAAAGCATGAGCCATCATCGCCTCTGAGGAGCCTCAGCAGTTCTCATCGTTCAACACCTCCCACCACCACTTCACCTAGCACACCTGGGCCATACAGTGTCTTCTCCAGAAAAACAAGCCACTTGTGATGTAATGCAGCATCATATTAACCTCTCATCACAAAGTCATCCCTTTGCTGGGGAAATCAGCTGCCTTTCCAAAGGACAGCATAGGCTTAGCCTGACAAAAGCCAACCTTAGGAGCCCAACCCTGCGTCACATCTTGGTCTCCATGTACCCACAGACCTGCCTTTACAACTTGTTGAAAGCCTTGTAGGCCACTGCGGTCAGACCAGTGGTCAATCCCCGGCTCTGTGCTGTGTCCCAGTAAAGAGCAAACCCGTGAACCCCTGTTTGTCAGCCCAGCAGCTCACCAGCATCACATCCCGCTCACAGGTCCCGTGTGGAGCCAGCAAGGCAGCCGGCTATCTTTGCCCCTGCATCACACAGAGGTCAGTGACCTTGCTGACCATAAGGTCACCAGCGCACAGGACTTAGGTATCAGCAAGTCTTGAGAAGTGCCAGGACCTTGCCCTGCTTGCTGGAAGGGGGCTGGTAGCTAACAAACCTGTGGGAACAGTGATTCTTTTCATTCCCAGAAGGAATGACTGTGTCTGACAAAAAGATGATAGGCTGGTGTCATCTTCTTGAGACTGCACAGCTTCACATGCTCCCCTTGCAGCCCAGGGCCAATGCAGCAAGGGAGACTGGGATATCCACTGGGATTCAAACACAGCCAGGCTCATTTCATCCCACATGCACAAGGCAGAGGTGAAGAAACAGCCTCATCACAATTTACCAAGCGATTAACTTGAGGCTGCTTAATGTGTCTGGCCTTCCTTCACCCTCCTCACACAACAAGGATAACATTTGTCTAATCTCTCTCAGCTTTTCAAGCATTGTGGTCAGTAGCTAAAAAAGGCACCCAACAAGCACCAAGCATTACACAGCGTGTGTACACGTGCTCCCCAAATCTGTGTCCATCCCAAACCGGAGGGAAGAGACTTTTCCCAAGGATGCCATCAGCTCCAATCAGTGCCCAAGCAGATGACACATCCCTGCTGTGCAAGTGCCACCACTCGTGTCTGGATGCTGGTCAGTGAGTGAGCTGCGTGCCAGCAATTAGGCAGCACCCCAACATACCCACAGTTGTGTTATATATATATATATATATATACACACACGCACACACACAGGGAAGGCAAGCAGAGCATTTACCTCCTCTCTCTTGTAGTGCAACAGGAAAATTGATTCGTCACCCAGGCATATTAAACCTCACAATCCAGACAGACACATTAGCTTTCAATTACCTGATATGTTTAGCATTATAAACAAACCTCCTGGCACGCTAACTCCAGACCATGCAAATGTGAATTTGATTGCAGCGAGAATAAAGGAAAGACATCTCTGAACCCTTGGCCAGTAAATCCTGCCTCCTCCAAGCAGAGGTGCTGCAGGTGTTGATGGGAAGCCCTGAAAGTTGGTGCAGGACCCATACAAACCCAGGGATAAGCACAGCCCTTGTGCCTACTGCCAGCTCCTTCTATCCATCCGTCACACCCTACCTGAGGCTGAGGAAGCCATAAAGGAATCAAGTACCTTTCACAGTATTATAAGGCACTCATCATGTAATTTAATGACTGAAGGCACAAAGGACTTGATTCCCTCAATATGAAATTTATAAAAGTGAATTGGTAACAGAAACTTAAAGGCAAGTGCAGCTGAATAAAGACTTACAAGGACAACATTTTCCCCGTTTAAAGCACAGTCTTCCCTTTCCCAAAAAGCATAGAAAAATCACCCAGCAGTGGATCATTAAGGATAATTTGAGGGAAAAGGAGGGTAGAGAAAGCAAATCCAGCTTTGTAGAAACAATTATGAGCATAACTCCACAGTGTAATTGTGATTCGTCAAGGTAACGATCATAAAACACCACTGCAACACAGCTCCCTCTGCGCCACTCTGCTCCTCCTGCCAAGGTCGTGTCGGGGTACGTGGGTGCTGCAGGGAGTGTGACAGGGATGCACTCAACCCCCATCCCATGGGCCCGGCCACATCCCACCCAGCCATCCAGAGCAGACCCTTCCAGAAAGGAGACTCTTCCTGAGCAAAGGAGAAAGTTCCCAATCCCCAGCTGAGGAAGGTGTGGGAACAGTACAGCTCCCCACAAGCCGCTGCACAGTGGCATCTCAACAGCCTTCTGGAGAAACCCAACTGCTAGACACAAGCAAGTCACAGGACACAAGGAATTAGGAAGGACTCCCTCACAGAACACTTTTCAGATGAGCCCAGATAAGTTTTGTGTTCACCCCAACAGCATCTGCCTGGCCCCTGGCTGGCCAGTAGCATCCACAGGGTGCAGAAGAGCTGCTACAGCTGCACTAACAAGATTGTCCTATAGACACCCTCCGATGGAAGATGCCCCGAGAAACAGCTTTAAGCTATGCTGAACATGTTTGGTTTCTTTCCCCAGGCTCTGCACTTATTCCATCCTGCATGGCACCCATAAGGACACACGGGAGTTGGATATCAGAAACAGGCAGCAGTGACAGCACCACCAGAACCTCATCCTTTGCTTTTGTCCCCGGGACAGGAGATCCTCTCAGGGTGCACTGTGCTCCATGTTTGTGCTCCAGTTTCGTTCTGTGATCTCCTCAAGCCTCTGCATCCCCCACCAGCTCTGGATGATGACTTATGAAGCAGAGCGCATTCCTTTCAGGGACAGTGTGTCAGTGTTACTAGAGGACAGCAGGCTGCCTGGTCGCAGCATGGACAGATGGCCGCAGCACACACGAAGCAGTATGTTCCTGTTATCACACACTGCATCCAAAGTTTTTCACTGTGGGGAATTATTCCCAGGCACATACTTTCAGAAAGGAAGAAATAGGTGTAAAGTAGGATAGCAGAGCTGAAGAAGTGCTGTGGGCAGCAGTACAGCTGCCACCACAACAAATACCTGCCCTAATATTCCATCACTATTACTCAGCTACTCCTGGGAGGGAGCAGCCCTGGGGTCCCAAGCAAGGACTGAGGTGTCCAAAATCATTCCAGTGCTGAAGAAACCTCATTTATCAGAGACAAGGAGCAGCGCAAAAGCCTCAGGAGGAAACTCCCAAAGGCTGCAGCACCTCCTGCAGGGAGCAGGGTTGAGGGGACAGTGCCCAAAAAACCCCTCTCTGTAAGGGCTGGGCTCGTGGTTCAGCGCCAGCTCCCTGCCTGCCACCTTGGCACTTCTCAGCTCCTGCAGGCTCTCTCCCTAACTCTCTTATTTATTCCCCACGACTATCTGACCCCTGCACAGTCCCAAACACGATCCAGAGTGAGAAAGCATGAAATAGGATGAGCAGTTTTGTCCTGCAGACATGGATATAAATACACAAACACAGACACCTTGGGTGAATCATCAGTAAAAGTGAGAGTTCACTCCCCACCTGCAGCATCAGCCAAAGCTCACTCCCCTTTTCCTCTGAGTGACAAAACCAATTATATTTCCCCAAAAGGCCATTTCTTTCATTAGTCTCTGGCAGGAGAGCCTACAAAGCCAGTTTCCTGTGCCCAGATAGGTGCTTCCCACTGTTGGACATGGATCTGGGGCACGCAGAGCAGAGACCCCTGGCTCAGGACTGCTAACGTCAACCTGT
The DNA here is from genome assembly GCF_017639235.1 of Corvus kubaryi. Taxonomy (NCBI): domain Eukaryota; kingdom Metazoa; phylum Chordata; class Aves; order Passeriformes; family Corvidae; genus Corvus; species Corvus kubaryi. Next base: position 5,487,202 of record NW_024581133.1, on the reverse strand, counting down.
GCGTGTCTAATCATACCACATCTCCAAAATAGCCATGCAGCTGGCTATAGGATGGGAGGGCAACTCAAGGACAGGAAAAAAAAACCATTCCCCTGGGAGTTTTACACCACACAAACCTCAGGGCGAAACAGCATCCTTTGGGTTCCTGCACCCACGTAAAGCAAAAGAGCGCCTGTTTCTCAGCAGTTCTCCAAGTACGTGGCATGCCAAAGGAAAGGATGCTTCATCTATAGGGTTGCATATGCAGGGAGAGCCAGCAGTGTGCAACATTTTGTGGTCTTTAAAGATCAAATGGCGTTTTAGAGAGGAAGCAGCACCCTGGTCAAAATCGGCTTCAGTAATCACATTCTGCTTTATTAAACCCTCCTTGAAACTTCAAACTGGAAGTCAGATTCCGTCACACTCCCATCTCCAAACAGGTCTGGGGCTTTTCATAAACCAAATTATAGTATTTTTTTTTAAATAGTTATATATCTATATTTATATATATAATTATAGGCAAAAAAAGCTGCCAATCTCTACTCCAAAGGGAGTTGCTCCTCTCCTGGAAAGGACAGTGCCTACACACATTAGCAAGAAAATGGGAGGTACTAAAGGTGTGGGATCACTAGAATTCTTCTTAGCAGGAGTAACTCTTGATAAAAAGCAGTGCCAAAGAGCATGTGGTGGAAAGGACACCCCCCCAAAAAGACACAGAGCCTTGGAGATGGTCAAGACGATATTCTGGTAGACCACAGTAGCTCAGCTAGGACCCAAAAGGGAGCTCTGCCAGCCACATGCACTCAATGCGCTTCATGCTGTGCTTGAAGACAGGAAAACGGATGGAGGAGGAAAAGGAGAAAATAAAATCTCCCACAAACTGGCTGTTACTGTGAAAGATGGCACTGGGAATGAGGAGGCAGGAGCAAGAGTCCAGAAAAAGCAGACACGAGAGCCAGGAATGGGGCTGTTCAAGTGCCATGGCTGGAGGGGGCTGCAGTCCTTAATCCGGACCTGCTGCCACCCACCCACGCAAATCCACAAGCACGCTTCCCAAAAACCACAGCCACCATGTGAGTCTCATTTCAGGAGTTTTACATCCACATGGGCTTTATCTCTAACCCTGTTTTGGTTCAGGTGCACATTTTTGGGCAGATCCTTTCCACTGCTCCCATGGCCAGATCCTGAAAGCAGCACAGAAACCAGAGCTTGGAGCTCAAACCATGGCTGCCAAAGGGTGCCCCAGCCTCTGCACAGTTATGGCTATCCAGCAGCCAAATCCAGTGCCTTCCCACACTCCCTCACCCTAATTTTACCTCCTCTGCTCCCCCACAGCTCTACCACCCCCGTAGTACAGCTCACCCCATTTCCCCAAACACAGGGAAAGCCGCTGGCCAAGAAAGACGAGGGAGAGACAATCTTTTTGGACTTGGATGCTGCTCTTGTGAGGCTGCTGGTTTGTTTTTCTTCCTCAAACATCTCCCAGGGAGCCTGAACTTTGATCCTCCAGCATTTTGGCTCCTCAGATGTTTATGAAGCTCAAACAGGCACGCAGCAATGCCCAGCTGGGCTGGCCACAGGCCAGGCTCCCAGCCTCTGTCCTCAGGACAGCCATGGGCAGAGCAACTCCAACCTACAAGGAGATTTTCCAAGGCCCTTGTTACCTCCACAGCATCACAGATCTGCCTGCCCAGGTTCTGGCTGCTCCCTACAAAGCCAAAGAACCAGATAGATCCTCCATAAATTCTCAGTTTATTTTTCAGCCAACTGCCATGACCCCCCGAGGTCTGTATCTGCACTTCAAATAAATCACAGCCAGCTCTGCCCACCCTCCTCAGCAGCAATGGAGGGGCTCCTCCATCACCCAGGAGAAGGGCTTGGGCCCCTTTTCTCCAGGAAAAGCCATGAAAACAATCTCTTCCCTTCCCTCCACAAAGCTTTTCCTACGAGGGGCACACACACACTGACTTGGCTCTTATTGCAGAGGTGTAAGAACAGAAGCATCACTCAGGAGCAGGGGGATGTACTCATTAAGAATGGTGACTCAGAGCTCAAGGCTTCCCAGGATAACAGGTATTTTGTGGGAAGTCATCTGGCTCTGAAAAGGAAAAGCAAACCGGCATGCCTATAAACATGACACAGGCAGAAAGAGGCAGGGAGGGGAAGAAAGGAGAGCAAGGAGGCAACAGACACTTTAAAAGCTCCTCTCCCAGCACTCTACTTTGTTCTTATAAACATGTAAAAAGCACCTTGCAAAAATGTTATAGAAGACACTCTGACAGTCAGAGACGCTGCTAACCAGGCTGTGGCGTTAGAGCTGATCCAGCTGCACAAACAGCAAATCCTGGGACGGCTTCTATCTCCTCAGCTCAATCTGCCATTCCTCTGCATAAAGGCATAGCTGAGCTATGGAGAAGCCTCTGCTTGCCTGGCACCTTGACTTCCAGTTTATCAGGACACCAAGACCAGCCCCCATCAACCAAGACCTCACCATGGGCTCCTCCTTCACCAGGGCCAAAGGTGGGCTGAAACCCTTGAGCTCACACTGTCCAAACACGCTGCTGTTGAGCTGCACTGGCTGCTAATCAGATCAGATTTGTTTTACACCAGGAGCAAGGCAGGAGGACACAACCTGAGCTACTGCAGCATGGCCAACACGTGGCAAACATTAACCCAGTGCTGACATCCCCACCCTCAGCCAGCAGGGTCTCCTTGCACCATTTGAAGATGTTGTTCAGCACTGGGGCTTGGGGCTTTGCACAGAGGTTTAAGGCCACAGCGGTGACACGTAATGACATCCACAAGATGAGCAAAAACGTGATGAGCCCGATAGCTTTGTGCTCCTGAACATGAGCCTCCTGTTGCTGAAGGATTTCCAGGAGGCTGGCATTAAACTAACAGGTATAAAATCTCACAGGGGCACTTGAGGAATCCAAAGGTCCTGCTCAGCAGTAATTGAGGAGAGGCAGGGAGCAAGGAAGTTACGATGCACCTCCTGACATCGCTTGCCCTTTTGCCATTTGCTCTGAAGATGTATTTAACAGGACACATGTCTTTTTGGTGCCATTTAGGGTCATGGAACAATTTTGAAGCCAGAAAGCAGATCATCAGATAAAGTCCCTCCAGGCACATGTTGGTTTATTATTTTTCGTTTGTTTTTGCAAAGAATCACTCAAACTTTGTTTCTGCTCCTGGGCAGCTGGAGGCCCCAGAGAGTCCCAGCACCAGCCCATCCTCAAAGCAAACTACCCAAGCCCAGAGGCTTATCAGTGAAGAAAAACTCACTCTGCACAAAGAATACGGACATTGTCTGCCCCCAGAGCAGGCAGCCCTCTGGGGAGCGGGGCTGGCTCGCTCACAGCCAGCAGCAGCTGGGCCCCAGAACCCACACTGTGTGCCAGGCTGGGCTTAGCAGGGACAGCAGCTGGCAGGGACAGCCCTCCCGCAGCCAGCTCCTCCTCCCGCTGTGGGGATTGCAGTGGGGTGGAGAAGGGCTGCCTTTGTGCTCCCTCCTTTGCAGCTGGAGTGCTGGGGCCAGGTGTCACCAACCTACACTTTGATATCACCCCACACTGACCTCCCTCGCAGCCTCCCCGCACCAAGCTCCTTGGGGGCCCACCCAGCCCCTCAGACACCTTCAAGCTCACCAGGCAGCCAGACCTGCCCAAAGCCCCCAAACTCAAGCCACAGATATCTCCAACAGCACTGGGTCAGGCCACACTCTGATCTCTCCTACTGCAACGCCAAGACTTGGATTCAGCCCCTGGGACAGGATGCACAGTGTCCCCATGCCAGGCTTGCACCTGTCATGACATTACCAAAGCTTTTTACCCCAAAAATCATCATGTACAGCCCTTCCAGATGTTTTGCTGGCTCTCAGTGAGGGCAGAAGACAGAAGTGAAGGAAGCAGGATGAGGACAGATGGGAGGGCAGAGCCTAGAGACAAAGCAGCACTGGGGTGCTCCAAGTCCAGAAGCTGCAGCTCCCTTCCCCAGGACTCTGGACCCTACAGGACAGCAGGAACAGGTGTAAGACATTCCTGACTCCCACCTGAGCTGGCACAGCCCCCAGCACCACTGACACTGGTGCTGACAGTGAGCACAGCAATGCCACCAGCTTGGGAAATGACTGTGCATCAGCACCTGCAACATCCTCCATGGCTCCCCTGAGAGCAGCAGCATGTGCTGCCTCCACACAGCCATCCCTGCACACTCCTGCCCCTTCCCAGTCCCAAAGCCCTGGGACTGCTGCCCCATGAGGGCATCCCGACCTTCCCCAGCTGTGCAATGAAAGCACCAGCTCCCATTTCCATTTTGGGTGGTGAGGACATCAGGGCTGCCTGGCCATGAGGTCCCACACAAACACACAGATCCAGAGAACCTCTGAGTGAGAGGCAGTACAAGATGTCCTGAAGCCACCCCCAAACGCTGACCAACAGATTCTGCCCATGATGGTTTTAAGCTGGGTTGGTTTTGACTTTTCACATCTTTCCCCTAACTCCCCTTTGAAACATCCTGTAGTTGCTATGGAAATAGTCTCATCAGTATGGGTGGAGCATAGCAGTACCAGCCAAAACTCCCTGTGGCTCCCAGTTGACACCAGTTCCTAGGATCTGGCAGCACTGGAGGTTACTCCAAGTTGCACAGGGAATACCCTGAGCTTAAAGCAATGCTTGGCACTAATGGATGAGTGAGACCCATCTGGGAGTCAAGGGCAGGGACTTGCAATTCACCCAGGGATAAACAGGTTAAATGCTAATTGAGACACTCTCACGCTGGCTAAGGGATGAGAGGGTTATAAGCAGCAAAAAGCTGCAATTTTCCCCATCAACACCCTCACCTGGGGCAGGAGGTGGCCAGAGACAAGGGCAGCAGGAGCAGAGCTGAGCTTTGTCACTGGCCCTGCCACCAGCGTAGCCTCCAGGGAGGCTTCTCCTGCCCGCTCTGCACTCCCAGCTCTGACATGAAGCTAACCAGCAAGGGGGGTGTGAACAGCAACCATCAATTGCTGTGAAGAGGGCTGGAGGGTAGAACAGAAATCTTTCCCGTGTGGCAAGAAGAGCAGCATGTTGGGCAATTGCTATATGCTCCAGTGGGCCCACTTCACACGCTGAGCCACCCCCTCCCACCTGGGAGCCCTGCACAACACTAAGGTTTGACACCACGAGTCAATTCCTTGCTGAAAACACCAGCAGAATCCTTGCAGGCCACGGATTATCCTTTACCACTAGAGCTTGGAGCAAGGTCCCCAGGAACCAGAGACCAGCCGAGTGGGAAAAGCATCTTCTCCATGGCAGTGGACAGCAGGCCAGCAGCACTCCATGCACAGGGAGGTGCCGCTGCCATGCTGGCAGATGCACTGCAGTTGTCACCAAGCTCAGATTTAGGGTAAGTGCCAGGGGCCCCCATCTCCACCACCCCACCCAGCTGGGAGAGAGGGACTATGTGATGCCTCTACCAACAGTGTGGACACCTCCTGCCTCTGGCTGTGCTGAGTAGCTGTGTTCAACCTGCTGGCTTCTGTCACCTTGTCACCAGCTGCAGCCCATGACGAATGACAGCAGGAGGCTCTCCTGGCTGCAGAATGCAAACCAAGTTTTCAGCCACTACCAGGGCTGTCTCCAGCCATTCCCAACTGGAGATCACATCACTAATGGCAGCTTAACTCTAGTGCAACCTGGTGCTGTGGCAAGGAGGTTCCAAGCTGCCTGGTGGGCAGTTACATGACCAGACCCTCACCAGCACTTATCATGGACCAGCACATGTGAAACCCCTTTCACATCATCACTGCAAGCTCAGCATGAGCAGGTTACAGATGTTTTCCCAAGCATTTGTCTCCTGGAGCAGGGATTTTCCTCACTCACTATTGGTGCCACCATGCAGATCTCACCAAGTTTCACCATTCCCCTGTTACCAGCCCTACACAAAGCCACTGGGGCTGTCACACAGCACATCCAACCCTCTGCTCCCAGACCTGCCTGCAAAGGGGAAATCACAGGGGCAGTACCAGCCCAGCACCATGAGGTGCTGTGGCACATCATTGGGCTCACACATCGCTGGTTCCAGGTGAACCTGAGCACAGCTGGACCCTGCATTACAGGGGCACCATCCTGTTGAAAGGGCTAAAGAACAATTTGCACCATCAGGCTGCAAGGTGCACGTCTACAAACCTACTTTGGGAGCACCTTGCCAGATCCCATATGCTCTCCCAAAAGAATGCACTCAAGAGAGAAAACTGGGCTTGATATTGCGCCATCCACGTCTGGTCAGAGATGCTGCAAATAGAACAATTGCTGGAGTGCAGGCTTCTTTCTCACCCAAACTTAGCAAGTTCAAGACATAAAGCAGAAATGCCTCCCACCCCCTGTCCCACGCCCAGGGAAGGGAGTCTCTCTCATGCTCCCTGCTGGCAGAAATCTCATTGCACTAACCCAAACCATTCGCTCCACAGATTTGGGGAGAAGTTATTGAAAGAACATGCATATAAAGCTGCCTGTGAAGCAAAGGGGCTTTACAGAATCAGCAGAGGGACCTGAATCAGCTCCACTTGGACCAGGAACAACAAACCCAGGCTGAAGCCAGGGGAGCAGTCAGCCACCCGTGACTCTGTGCCACTGTCACCTCCAACTCACGACACTATGCCAGCACATATCACCATCCCTCCTGCAACATCTCCAAAGGCCTGGGTGACAGACTGTGCAGTCCCAGCCCCCACAGTCCCTTTATCCTCTGTGACCCACAGGTAACCTCAGCAACAGAGCAGGGACCATTCCATATCACAGAAAGCTAAACCATGGACTAAGTAAACAACTTATCTCTCATCACACAGCAGAATTTTCAGGATGCCTTAAGAGGCCGCTCCTCCGACATCCACATTTTCTCCATCTTTACACCAGCTTGGAGGTCCCCATCAAAGCCACAGCAGCAGGGATGCTTTGGTGAGGCCCAGTCAGCCTCACCAAATGTGGGTGCTGCTACCAGGAAGACTCTGCTATGAGGCAGCAGAGCAGAATTTGGGGCTGACTCCTGGGCAGGGGACCCAGGTGGCTGCCTAGGTGTACCCCAGCTTCACCTCACAGCACCCCGAGGTGCCCAGCAGAGAGTTGTGCCCTTTGCCTGCACAGCAGCAGAGCGCCTCAAATAAAAACTCCCCACAGCCAGCACAGTGAATAAGATTACAACAAATATAAACTAATGATACAGCTGTCAAGACAGATTAGACTGCACAGTGTAAAAAATTGCAGGGCTGTTTAGTCACAACAATATAAGATTAATTTATCAATACAGCTTATGTGGCACTGGAGAGATAGCAAATTGAATAAGTGAATCTTTTCTACACCTTGCTCAAGGAGGGAGTCTCAGACCCGATGGGTGTATGGGGCTGGATACCAGCAAGGACCCGCAGGCTGCGATCACCCGACAGGGCTGGTTTGACACAGCCATGGGGGATCTGCACCTCCATCCCAGGCTTAGGGGATGGCACATGTAGCACCCAAATGCATGGCTCTGCACCCACATGTTCCTAAAGGTGCCCACCCTTCTGCAGTACCAGAGGGGAGAGTGATGTTGCTAAATCAAGACATCCAGAAGCTGCTGCAGGCAGGAGCCTCCCAGAGCCTTTTCCACAAGCTCCTCCAACTCCAGCATCACAGAACTGGAGCTGTTTTTGTAGCCTCACCTTTCAGCTCTGTCCCAGTTCCAGCGTGTACGTGTGCTGGTGCACACAGGAATCCCAGGCAGCATCCACTGCTCTAATGCATGCAAAAATATGCACAGCCACAGCCACCCCTTGGGGGCTAAGCCCTGGCAGAACCAGGCAAGCTTGCAGCCCTGAGAACACCTCTCATGAGTTCCCAGAAAGCAAGGATCCAACCCACAGGCCCTCAGGAGGTGCTTCCCTATTCATCCCGCAGCTGCTACCTAAAGACTACAGCGTCTGCACTGGGCCCGTATCTTTTCAGATCTCTCATGTGTTGTCATCTGTGGGTTAAAAGATGTGCAAGTAAATAAATAGGTGCAGCAATAATGAGCCAAGGTTTCGATCTGTGAAGGTGAGAGCACAGCAGCATCTGCCAATACGAAGGAAGCACCCGTTTCTATAAATATTGAAATCCGGTAATTATCGTCATTAGAACTAGTTGTGATTTAGCCATAGCTCAATCCCAACAAGTAAGAATGGCATTTATTTGCCACAATTAGAACAGCTAAAAATACCTCCCAAACTTTGCCTGGTTCAGCCCCATCCCAGCAGGCTCAGCTCTGGGCAGGGAGAAATGCAAAGCAGGGGATTGCTTGAAGGAACATGTGGGGGCTGAAGAAACCCTGTGCTCTCACAGGGAGACCAGCACACCGACACAAGGCCACTCCCACCTTCTAGGAGCCCTTCATGGAAGCTCTGCTCTATGGCTTTGGGGAGCTTTTTTGCTCCCCAACTCTGTTTCATCCCCTCTAATTCTCACCACACTGGCTCACAAGGGTGGCTGTTCCCTATACAAAGGGACATTCCCTCTAGCAAGCTATATTTCCCACACCGAAAGTTTCTTTGCAGTTGTGTCAAAAGACACAGATTTGCTTTAAAAGGCAAACAGAAAAGCCTGGCTCAAGCCAACCATCCCACTGGCAGTGGGGGCAATAGCCCTGGTAGCACCCAAATGGTCCAACCCAGCCATCGCTGACAGCCACGGGTTTCCTCACCTTGTGGGAACCTCGCAGTTATGCCAAGAGCCTCGGCACACTCAGCACCCCTCCCAGGCTCCAGCTGAGTGCTGCAGGACTCCTAGAGCTCAGCATGCTGGACAGACAGCTTCACGGGTGAGCCTGCTAAAGACCTCATCCTTCCCAGCTTCTACAGGCAACTCCTCACACAAAATCCTGTGAGCAGCATCAAGCTGTCCTGTCCTTCCTCTGCAAGGTGACCAGAGGGTCACCACCTTTCCAGAAGCTTTAAACATGAAGGGACTTGGCCATCCTGCCTTAGGGACATGTCTGCATTCCAGCTGCCACCAGCAGTTTCCCAGCCTTTTCCCCAATGATAAATAAATGCCTGTGAGGTGCAGATAAATATTGCAGGAGGCAGCACCTCAAAGCAGCTACAATCAGCTCTCAGCTTCCCATCCAAGTCCAGGAAAAAAAAAAAATCTCCATCTACTGACACAAACCACCCAGAGCCATCTCCTCGTGCTTGTTCCAAGACTCAAGATTTTCCCTGAGGAAACGTGCCCAGCTCCCCCGGTCAGGGATGTTCTTTCTGACAGTCACGGTGAATATTCTCCCTGCTTATCCGATAATATCTGGAAAGGGCCGTGAAATGGGAGCTCAGAGAGTCTCCGCTGCGCGGGGGCGAAGGCACTGAGGTGCTGCTCCCTGCCAGGTCCCAAACATCCATCCCAGCCCCACTGGCCTCCACCTGCTCCTCCCTGAAACGCCTCCAGCTCTGGGATTTCTCAGCCCCCAGCCTCCCTCTGCGGGTAATCTGACCCCTCTGATGCCTTTTTTCCGCACTCTTTTTACTTCTGAACTCTCTCCAGTTTGTCAGCATTCCCATAATAAGGTGCCTTAAACTGAGACCACATTCCTGGATATTTTTTTTTATTATTATTTTGAGGCTTTTCTGTTGCTTTGCATTTTTTCAGTGAGAATAGCCAGGTCGTAGCTCTGCTCCCACAGCTCCCCCTCTCCCCAAACACAGCCCATCATTACGAGTGTAGGGCCCTTAGCCAGTTCTCAGTCCATTGGGCAGCATCGTATCCAAGGCAAACTGAACTAATTTTGAGAGTAAGATTTGGTGAGGCACTATATCAAATGCTTTACTAAATCCAAATATATTAGGATTTCCACGTTCTGCTCAGCCACTAATTTTGTGATTCCATCAAAAAGAAAAAGCAATCAGGTTTGTCTGGCAAGATTTATTCTTTCTAAATCCCTGCTGTTATTGCTCATGCTTTCCTTATCCTCTAGTGCTTCACTTTCTTAATACTGCAGGACTGGTAGTGTTTGCTGGAAATTTATTTTTGCTATTTATATGGATTTTGAAAATCTGCCTCCGCTCTCCTCCACTGCCCCCTGCCTTTCCCACTGCTGTTTAGCATCCCTGTGCTCCCACCATACTCATCATCTCCTCCATCCTCCTCCCAAAGCCAGAGCACAGTAGCATCAATAAGCCCAGTGTTAATACACAACTCAGACACAAGATACAGGAGGAAAACTAATTAAAAAAAAATGTTTGGCGTCAAGAGAAAGGTCTAAAGGAAACACCCAGCTGGGTCAAGCCCAGGTCCATCGCAGAGCATCACCAACAGTTAATATTAATGCCTGAATCAGTCAGCCTGAGCATCTCCACGTTTTTCTTGCAAATCTTCTGGCAGCCACACCCGGGGTGATCAGGGAGAGTTGAGCCACAGGTGACACAGGTCAGTACCTTTCCAGGGGACACACACAGTCCATGCTGGGTCAGGGCCAGCACTTCTGTAAACCAAACCCTGAACCACTCAGGCAGCTGAGGAGCTCCTCCAGGCCTGGGGCTTGCAGAGAAAGGCAGGAAAGGCTGCACTCCCTTGCTCTAGGCTGCTACCCCAGTTTCCCACTCATAGCTTGAGGGCTGAGGTACTCAGAAAGCCACATCACAGGGCACTCAGATCTCCTGCAGCATTTCCCTCCCCAGTGAGCCAAGCAGAACTCTCTAAGTCCTGTGTTCACACAGAAGCTTTTCAGACAGCACCATCCCAAAACACTGCCACGGGTGACTCCATCCCAACTCTGACTGTGCATCCACTGCTGTGTGCCCCACTGACCTCCGTGGGAGCAGGGCAGAGCTGCTCCTGCAGTTCAGGGTGTCACTCCCTCCTGCTCATCAGGAGGAAAAAGGCAGCTGTGTTGGAGTGTCACCAGCTTCTGCTCACCAGGCCTTAGAAAGACTCAGTAATTTGTATGCCAAATAACACCTGCCTGGGTGCCAGCTGCCTGCACACCCTCGGGACACCCCAGCCAGCCACAGCAAAGCAGCAGCACTACCAGCCTGTATCGAGGACAAGCCATGAGCTGCAGACACAGCCTTCCCACAGACACTGACACCTCCCCTGGCACACCCAGGTCACGGCACGGAGCTGATGTTTGGCTTCCCACACCTCCACCAGGTCAGGTCTCTGTCAGACCCTTTGCCTCAGCTCCTACGTGCTGTTCCAGAGGAAAAGAACACAGCATGGTCATCCCAGCAACTCAAGACTCAGAGCATCAGCATCCAGCAGAAGCCCAGGTGACAATTCTCCCTTACACAAGGGACCTCTGCTGCCCACAGCTCCTTCAGTGCCCACTGAAGGGAGCTTACACAGGGGCGCGGCGGAGCTAAGCTATGGCATGACCCCAAGCACTCAAGGGATAAAAGGAGATTTTCTCTTGACTCCGGCTATTTTTACATATCAGAAATGTGTCCTGGGGGAGCAGCCATCCCCAGGAGCCCTGCTGAGGGCTGGGATACCAACACCCTCCAGTTTACAGCCAGCTGGCTGCAGCCCAGCTGAAGATGACAGCCCAGCCCTGCTCGCAGCACAAGGATGACCTACCCTGCAGGCAGCCGGGCAAAATGTCCTCCACCAGCTCCCAGTGGCAAGTGAGTCCTGAAGGAGCTGGCGGGAGGGATTAACCCATCCTGGGACAGCTGCCCTCCATCGCCCCATCCATTCCCCCAGCCTCACCAGGGCTCAGGATTTACAGCACAGGCAGAGCAAGGGGGGTCAGCAGAGGAAAACTAATGGGAATGGAGGATTTACAAGGAAGGGCTGGATTCAGGGAAGGCAGAGCAAAGCAGAGGGTGATTTACAGGGTCAGCAGCAATTTACACAGCAGGTGGCACAGGGGATGCAAGCATTTACAGGGGCAGGGGAAAAGTGCGTTTTATGGGTCTTTATTAGGAAATGAGTATCTCCTTGTCCTGACCACTGTGACCTGGGGAGGGATGTGGGAGCTGATGGATCTCCAAGGAGCCTCCCCCTTGTTCTGGAGGTCACAGACAGGCCATCATGGGGAACCAGCCCTCTCCCAGCATGGCTGCATACTGAAGCTGGTTTCTGCTTGGCCACAACAACCTCAGGGTCATTCCAGTGTGTCCTTGTCCCACCACTGCCCCGGGGCAGTATTCCAAGGGCAGTCTTGGTGGTCAGTGCCTCCAGGGAGGCTACAAACAAACCCTCAGACATCTCCTCCTGGAGCTGGAGGCCCTTCCTTCCTCCTGGCAAGCCCCACAGTCCCTCCCCACCAGGGTCTGATCCAGCTCATCTGCTGGCAGAGGCAGCGTTTCTCCCACTGCCAAGGCTCCTCCTGCCGCCAGGACGTGGCTGCCAGGCTGGTGACAGGCGGCCAGGGTCGGGGCTGCTGTCCCTCCACCCCGTGGTGGGGGCAGTGAGCCAGCCCCAGGGCCACCAGCACAGATACACACGAATCACGTCACCCACTCTCCAGTCCCATTTTCCAGCCACTTCTGGCACCCAGCAGGAGTCAGGGATTGGGGTGGGCCCCACTCATGCAACCCTCAGCACATCACTATGGGCAAGCCAGTCCTTTCCCTCTCCCACAGCATCTTCCCCCCACTCCTGAATTGCAGCAGGGCTGGTGAGGGGTGCAATCCTCAAGCACACCGTGCAAAACGTGAGGGGTGGCAGCGTGTTTTGGTCTCCAGCTATCACAAAGCTCCCAGCAGCACCTGTGAGCTGGCAGGAGCCAGGCTGGGCTCAGAGACACAAGGGTTACACCTGGTCTGCTCACCCTGCAAGCAGGAAAAGTTGTCCCAACACAGAAACTCCACCATGTTGTGGCATCACCACTTTGGAGCATGCCATGGCTGGCTTCCGCCACCCCAGGAGGTGACAGCTCAACTTAATGTCCAGGAGTGAGCTGGGACACACTTCCTGCTGCCCCCAGCTCTTCCCTGCCACTGCTTCCTGTCAGCAGTACAAGGCACAGGCTGCCCCTCCAGAAGTGATATTCACAGCACATCATGGCCTGGGGAACAAAGCCTCAGCCCTGCCAACAGGGGGATACCCCCAGTGACATGCCAATCCACACCTTGCATGCTCCTGTGTTTACTGCCCAAAAAGAGGCTTTCAGAACAAGAAGTGGAGAGGTTGATCCTAGAAGAGCCAAAGAAAGGGGGAGTTCACTCAGACGTTTCATCTCAGTCTCATTCTCCAGACACTCCTCTATTCTGTAACAGATAGAGCAGGCCACATGCTAAACAAGTGCAATCCCTGCAGGGGACACCCAGCCTCTTGCAGCCCTGTGCTGCTCAGTACAGGGGTGCAGTAAGACTCATGCCACTGTCAGAGAGAGGGACAGAGGGGAACAGCTCCAAGCACTGACCACAGACGCCCATGAAAGCATCGAGCACAGCCCAGCCCTGGTGCAGCATAAAAGAGGTGAAAATAAAGTTATGAGCAGCCTACACAAAGCAAGAGAAGTTTCTCTCTGTCAGCCTGGAGAGATGCAGCTTTGTAGCCCAGACAGGTCACACCAGGCAACATCCCAGTGTGTAGGAGCCCGGATAACATCCCATCGTTTGCAGGTGAGGACTCACTCCCAGCCCAGCTGATCCCACAGATCCTCAGCAGAGACACATGGGCAGCATCCCAAACAAGCTCGTCCTCTTGTCCGTGTGAAGCTTCCAGAGAGGCACAACAGCAACACTCAACTCACAGCATCACCAGAACCACAGACAGCAGCACTACCATTGCCCCCCTCCCACTCCCCCAAAGTTTGACTAAAGCTCAGGAGTATCTTTGCTTTTATAAATCTCTGCCTTTTAATGATGGCTTCAAGGCTCAGAGAAAAAAAGGCCCATTAAACTCACTGAATAAGTTAATGGGGCAGAGAGAATCCATTTCAAAGCCACCCCAGGCTATTTTCCTCTGGAGCTAAAGCCTGAATAAGCAAAAAGGAAAAATTAAAACTGTACAGTGCTTTGCCAATAAATAACCCCCAGTGTAATCTGCTCCCAGGCAGGCCTCCATTTTCAGAGATAATAGGATGCAGATCAGCTGCAAACCACCTCCCCTTGCAGGGACCACCACCTTTTGATTGCAATTAGCTGTGCCAAGGCAGGAGCCTCCATCTGCCTGTCCCCTTCCACCTGCCTGGGCGGGAGGGAATTTCCTGCAGAAAATGCCAAAATCCAGCACTTAGCTCTGCAATTTCCCGACATCAATGCTCCAGACACATACCCCTGCTTCTCTGCCCCATTTTTCCCCAGCCCTCCTGCCCCTTCATCCCTGTCTTCTCCCCCTCCTTCACCAGCAGCGCTGTGGGTCCATCCCTCACCCATCAACCAGAGCCCACACACAGCTGCTCCTCCCCAAGCACTTAAAAAACAAGTGCATGTCCCAGAGAGGAGGGGAAAAAAAAAAAAAAATCCTGCTTGTAAATGTTGATCCCACTAGACGCGGTTTGTTTACTATTTAATATTTAAAGATGCTAATTAAGTTTCTGAATAAATAAATCTATGCTACCCATGCCTTTTGGAAGGCAGGTATCCTTCCCTCAGGGCCAGGGCAGTCCAGAACATGGTGGGTGCTAGGCAGTGTGCCTGGGTCTGGGGACAAGCCTGGGGCAAAGCTCGAGGATCCCATCACCATCCCTTCTGGAAGGAAAGGCTTATTGGCAACATGAAGCAACACCAGGCTGGGAGCATCAGGCACCTCAGCCATCAAGTCCTGGAGGAGAGCACAGGCAGGACAAGGCACCAAGAGGATTTCCAGGCAGGGGTGCCCACAGTGGTTCCTCTCAGCCCTGGGATGGGATCTCAGCTACAAGCCAGGAGCCAAGGGCTTGCGCTCCCAAGGGCCAGAGGATGAACCCACAAAGTGCTGGGGGGGACACGGACACCAACATACATCACCACAGCCCACCAGCACACCGGCAGCCAGGGCTGCTGCAGCGACCAGCCACAGACACCCACATCCCTCCCAACTGCCCGGAGCCAGGACAGGCAGCCCACACAGCTTCTTACCCGAGAGCTTCCCTGTTCCGGCTCCTCTTCTCAAAACCAACACGCAGCATCTCGCAAGGAGCAGCGACTGCTGCCTCCCTCACACACAGCCCTCAACACCCACAGCTCAGCTCTCCCACCTGATACCTCTTCAGCCTCATTAGGCTCTGCCTCTCCCAAATCCGCTCCAGCTGTATCCTGCACCTTGCCATTAACCCCCACAGTGCCAGCCCTGCAGAGCTCCTTGTTGCCCCTCCCTGCCCAGCTGGCCTCCTTGCACCGTGCAGGTACCCAGCTCACACTCCTCGGGCTCAGGCTTTGCTTTGATGCTCCCAAGGACACCCTCCAGCATCTGCCCCAACCTGAAATGGGGGGCACAGCACTTCCCAAGGGAGCTGCTCTGATGCTGATTCAGCTCTCTGCTGCTCTGCCCTCTCTCCTGCAGAGTCTGGGACAGCCTGTGAGATGGCAGGAAGCACAGATGTGTCCAGAGCTCGTGTGAGGCTCAAAAGAGGAAATAGTCCCCAGCAACATTCAGCTTCTCCGAACAGGCAAAAAGAGAGCCCCAGGAGGAAGGGATGCTCTCAGCAAGCTGGGGAGCTGGGAACACACAGCATCCTTGCCCTTTGTCCCACTGAACTTTGCTTGTTCCACAGGCTGCTCAGCAGCAGCCACCCAGTGACTCGGGGACTTTCACCTTACTTTTCCTGGGATTATATTTTGGCTGGGAGAGCACAAGCAAGGCATGAGACAGACAAAGCCAGGACCCACCTCACTGCCCCAGGAACACCCATCCACATCCTGGAGGAAAGAGTTTTGAGGACAAGAGAGACTTTTCCAGCCACACAAGTCACAGAGCTCCCCACAGGCAATCCCATCTGTACTGGGAGGAACACGAGGGATGCCCAAGCTGGCCTTGTCTGCCTGGGTTAAGAGCAGGCAGGAGGAGGGCAAGCAGCCCAAGGGAGCATTTGCACAGCTGGATCACAGGCTGGAGAGCCAGGACTCCTTGTTCCCAGCCCAGGTCACTGCACAGCATTTCCATGGAGAGCATGGGATGGGGGATGAGGCCAGAGCTGCTCCAGGAGCAGAAGGAAAGTCGGCAGCTGCAGGCACCCGAGATCTCCCCCATGTGGCTTCATGTCCCGGCAGGGTCAGGAGTTAGAGCCTGGCATTGCTGCAGCTCAGTTGAACATTCATGTTCCTAATTTATCCTGGCAAACCCCTGACCATGCAGGGTCCTCAGCAGTGCTCAGATTCCCAGCATCTGTTTGAGCATTTCCACATTAACATTTCTTAGTGGGAACCTCCTGGTGAGAACTAGTTAAGGGACAGCCTTGCACAGCCCAGAAGGATGGGGATTGCACCATGTTCACATCTGCTCCCACCCACTTCCCAGTCCCCCAGGGACAGCACAGAGCAGCCAGCAAAGGCACCAGTGCCCTGTCCCCTTCCCAGCACAACTGAGCCCAGCACGGAGCTGTAGGAGAGCTGCAGGCAAGAGGCTGCATGGCGGGTAGCGCTTGGGTCAGCATCTCCCTGCATCCTTCCCTGCGATCCCAAGACGGTTTAGTTGTCATTTCAACACCACTATAGTCAAGAACAGCACTTCGAGTTGCACATCTGTGCTACCAAACTCCCTTGGGAACCCTTCCTGACCTCTCTGCCCCACTGCTGGGACTTGTGTTTTTAATTAAAAAGGCAGTTGTTATTTAGGCAGACCAACGCTGGGAGTGATGTCACATGTGGGTACAGGAAGGGCACGGTCACTACCAGGCTCCATTATCCACCATCCCAAAGCACTGGGTGGCAGCTGGAGGAAAGCTGGCTGTGCACATGGCTCTGGCTTCTCCTGCAGCTCCTCAACTGCTACAGCACGTGAAAACAAGCTAAAAACACATGTTCTCCTGGTGCCACCCTGCAGGCAAGCACAGGCCAGGTCTCACACAGAGGGAAACATGGAAGGCCCCCAGTCCCTCGGGGTGTGGAAGCCGGGTGGTATGTGGAGGATGGGGGTACCCAGGGACACAGCACAGCAGGGTTGGTGGAGTAGCACTGATTTCAGTGCAGTGCTCCAAGGGGAGTCCAGAGAGATTTTAGTCCCCCTTAAGCCCAGGCCCTGAGCTGTTCCATGGCTCTAACCCGTAATCCATCACCCACTCCCCAACACGTATCCAACAAAATGTTGCCCCTGCCATGGTGCTGGGGGTCCATTTGCTGTTGCGTTGCAGGACCACAGGGTGTCACAGCCTTTCCATCATGCTGGCAGCCCTGGGAAATAACCAGCCCCTCTTTGGCCCAGCTGCCAGGGAAAATGAGACAATCCCAGGAGCCACACATAGAGGATGTTACAGGGCCAAGACCAGATTCCTGCCCCCACTCACCCTTGCTCTGTCTCACAGCAGGCTCTTCTCAGCCTTCCCCCCTTGGAGAAGGCCTCTTTAGCTCTCTGACCTCCATCCAGAGGTTTAATCAAAGGAGCAAAGAATATTGCACCTACCCTGGAGGCCTCCAAACACAGCTCTCAGTCTGTGTCTTCTTGCCACTACCTCCGGGTTTCTCCATGGACCTCTCTCATGTCTGCTAAACAAAGCAGGACCAATAGAACATCCTTGTTTATCCCTTGCTCCATGCTTGGCCTCTCCCTAAACCCTGGCCAGTGCTGGGCTAAGGGACCTCCATCCTCACTCTGCTTCTTGCAGGCCAGTCCCACCACTGTTCTGTGCCTCAGCTTCCCCACCAGTAAAATGGACAGAGCTATTAGAGGCTTCCTTGTAGGGTCACAGCCAGAAGCTGGTCTCAGAGGGTAGGTCATGACCCCGCTCAGGCACCTCTTGCCCAGCAACAGGTTCTCACTGCACCCGCTTCGGTTGGGCCAGTACGGCCAAAAAGCTGCAAATCACCTCAATTCACAGACAGGCTGGGGCTGTATCTTGCAGCACTGGTGGAAGAGCTGTGGGTAGGTGGGGGTGCACTGACCACACTCTCCCGCAGCAGCACAGAGAAGAAAGCCATGACCCAGCAACTCACTCGGGTCCTAGGGGACCACCCGACACCAGTGGGTGCCCACGCAGGGATGGGGATGCCGAATTAGGGAGCAGGTGAGGGCCCAAGAGGGGTTCAGCAGCACGGGCACCCAGAGCAAAGGGCTTTCAGCGTGACAGCGAGCAGGCGGTGCCCTGCCCCCCGAGCCCCCGCAGCCCCGGCGCTCCCGCACCCCGCGCCGCTCCGGTGCGGCTCCGAGCCGGCCGTGCCCGCGCACCGCGCATCGCGCATCCCGGAGCCGGGCTGTCTGGCGCTGCCGCTTGCCCTCTAGCGGCACAGCCGCCTTTAGACGGGAATAGCGGAGCGGAGGAGCCGGGATGCGCCGGGCAGAGCGAGCCGGGCTCCGGCCGCCCCAGCGGGGCACAGGGTGGAGGCTCGGCCGGGCGCTGTGGAGCATCCACGGATGTGGAACATGCTCGTTTGCCAGCGCTCCTGCACCCACAGCCTCAGTCCGGAACGTGTCGTCTTTGGGGGATAACGGGGACAGCGCGCTGCAGCCGTGGTGCTGCATGCGCGGCTCTCAAGGAACCTGGGGAACCGCGTGAGGTGAGCGAGCTGCTGGCCCTCATCTCCTCCTGTGGGCACAAAGTGCTGCGATGCCCAACCGCGGCACGAAGTGCAGCCTCTGGGCGACGAACTCGCCCACAGCACCTCCTCGGTGACAGCTTTGCTGCACGCCCCTTGGTGCCGAGGGGAGAGCAGGAGGATTTGGGGCAGACCAGAGCCCACAGGCTGCTGTCAAACACAGCTGCTTAGAAAGCAGCTACACAGCCTGTCGGAACCCCCTCTGCAGGAAACACTGAACTACTGCTATCGCACAGAGCCCGGTAAATGACACTCCGAGTTACAAGCACTAGTAACACTCACTTTGGAAGCCTGGCAGGCTTAAGGCTTGGTTTATTCCCCACTTGTCAGCAGTCCCCCTAAATGGGATGCACCAAATCCAGCCATAAACTCCTGGACAACACCAAGCAGGGGCTTTTCACTGAGCAGGACAAGCCGGTGTGCCAGGGTGACACAGGGAAGCACCACCAAGCTCCATCTACCTCCAGGGCTCCCCAAAGGTGATCCCACGGGACATCTCAGGGACTCTTTGGGGAGTTCCCTGAAAGGGCCCAGCATTGCTGAGTGCATGGACGGTCACAGGGCTGTGGGAGACCTCGAGCAGTCTCATTCCACAGCACATGAAGATGCTTTGTTTCACAGAGGTGAACTGATAATATAAAGCAGACCCAGAAAGCTTTTCCTGAGCTCTACAAAAGCCCTTAGCCAGAGGCAACACCTCTCCAAGCCTCCAAGGACAGCAAGGCAGCTCCTCCTCACTCCCTTTAAACATCTGTCCTAGACCTGAAGCACCTCTGTCTCACCTTTCCAATTATAAGGAGACAAGCCTACAGTCAGAACTAATTTAGACTTCCCCAAAACCTGCAGGACACAAGGACATGGGAGATACCACATCCACCCTGAAATCATCTGGGCCACCAGCTCCTCATGTCAGGCCAGCAGCTCAGGGCCCATGTTTGGCTCAGAAATAGTCTGGGAGGTGCTGGCAGGCATCAAAACTGTCTCCTTCCTGAAGAAATACCTGACATCACCTGTGCCAGGAAAGTGCCTCTCTCCAGGACTGGTCAGCAGAGAGAAAGACAGTAAGAGCAAGGCAAGGAGCCAACAGCCAGCCCACAGGAAAGAGGGAGGATACGGCTCAGTTCTCCTGTCTTAAATCACCTCTAGAGCATCAAGACCATATATCTCAGCCCAACTCCTTGTCCCAAATATCTCTGGACCCTTTTCTGTCCTCACAGCTTGGTGCTGCACCTGCCTCCCCCATCCTAACATCCTTCAGGATAGATGCTCTGCATGAACAAAGGTCCTGCAAATCCAAGCTGGATTGAATTAGGGACCTTTTGTATGGTCTCTGGAGCAGCCAAAGCCTCTGGGACCAGAAGATGGGAGACTTTGGGAATGCAAAGCCCTTCATCCCGGGGGAATAGTAGTACACGAGGCACACTGGGCACAACATGGCTGATTCACAGAGAGGGGAAAAGTTTGTGCCTGTTGTCTGAGGCAGAGCAGTCAATAATCTGAGCATCACAGGAGCCCTTCTCATGGCTGCTTGGGTCACCAATGCAAGTTCTGCTCCCTCCAGCCCTGCCAGGAAGAGTCCTGCCCTTTCTTTCTTCCCTCCTTCCCAGACGTGGGCACACACGAGCATTCCCAGTGTCTCGGCTCTCCCCGCACCAGCAGGGAAGGGGTGCTGCTGCTCCGAGCACCCCCTCGCTCTCCCCCACTCCACATGCTCCCAGCTCCCGCGCAGCGAGTGGGGGCTGCGCTGCCGGTCCCCCCACAGCTCCCAGCGCTGACGTGGCTCTCCCACCCCCGGCCAGGCCCACGGGATGGAGCGCATGCTGCCGTAGACTGGTGGGATAGCCTGATAAGGAAGAATGAAGATGCTGTTCTTGTCTACGGAGGGAAGCAAGAGGTTTCCTCTTGCCCCTGCAGGTGAGACCCCAAAATCCTGCATCCCACTGTGCTCCACAATGAGCCACCTCCTCTTGGGTTGCTCTGAATTCATCTCACCTTGTTGAAAGCAGCTGCGAGCTGCACAGATACACCCTGAATATCCAGCCATCGAGTGTGTTCTACCATGAGAACCCCAATTCTCCCCTGGTGAGGCTGGGTAAAGAGTGAGGCCTTATATACCGGGGACATCTCCCTACCTCAAGG
Organism: Corvus kubaryi; assembly: GCF_017639235.1. NCBI lineage: Eukaryota > Metazoa > Chordata > Aves > Passeriformes > Corvidae > Corvus > Corvus kubaryi. Next base: position 5,466,483 of record NW_024581133.1, on the reverse strand, counting down.
GAGCCCAGGGGTGACACACGCAGGCCACCACCGCCTGCCTAGCAGCATCTCTGCAGTGCCATAGCAACAGCTGAGAAGTAGGGAGGCCCAGATGGCAAACTCCTCCGTCTGTCCTTCCCCACGCACGGTGCCGGCGCACGCAGGCGCTGCCCACGCTGCCAGCGGGGTGAGTCCCCGGCCCGGCCCGCCCCTGGCACGCAGCACCCGCCGTCACCCCGACACGCGGCCGTGCAGGCGAGCCCGGCTGCCCCCTGTGCCAGCCAGCCAGCCCCCTGGCTGCCCCATGTGCCAGCCAGCCCCACGGCTGCCCCCTGTGCCAGCCAGCCCCACGGCTGCCCCCGCCGTGCCAGGGCTGGGGACCCACGGTGACAAACACGCCAGCTGCTCGGCATGTGGGAGTGGATGGGGTTCTGTGCCACAGCAGCCCTGGGATCAAAGCTCTGCCTGTGCATCTGGTCTTGCAGTGAGTAAAACCCCATGTCACAGGGGTGAGGATGGGTTGGGGGGAGCTTGAGCGTCCCTGTAAGTCACACGTGGCTGGAGACACAGCAAAGGCCACCCAGGTGTGCAGGAAAAGCAATGGCATGGACATACCCCAAGCCCATGATGCCCTCTCCTGAAACTGGGAGGGGGAAGTGCAGAGCACAACTCCAAACTGGGGCCCTCTCAGCCAGGTCCAAGCTGGCTCTCTGGCTAGACAGGGCTGCTGGCAGCTCTTCAGAGGGATCTGTGTGCAGAGTCACATCTCCAGGGATGCTACCCAAAATCGGGTAGCTGTCTGGGCATGCTGGGAAAGGGCAGAGGGACATCAGCCAACCTAACCTCCTCGTTCATCTCAGGGCAGGAACCTCCTGCCTTTCTCCTGCCTGACCATTGACCTGGCACCACCTGGATTTGCAAGAAGGTTGTGTGTCACTGTCCCCTCCAGCCCAGCCAGGGCAGGAACCACCCAGCCCTGACTTCTACCAAAAGGAGGATGTGTGGGAAGCCAGAAGCACCAGCAATTGAAGCAAAGGCCGTTCCACTGAGGGGTGCAACAGGAGGCTCGATGGTGGGGCACCGCTGTGAGGGCATCCACAGGGCTGGCCTGCCCCACCAGCCTCCTTCAGCAGCACTGCAGGCTGGGTGTCCCCTGTTCCTCTTCTGTTGTCCTCGCCTCACAGGGCCTCATCAATCACTAAGAAGTGATATAACCCAAAGCTCCTGATGGCTCAGTCCCCAGCGCTGGGTTGGGCTGGGCTGGCCTGGAGGGGTCTTGCCCTGGCTCAAGGGGGTAAGATGGACAAGCCCTCCAAATGGCTCAAATCGGTTTTTTCAGCCAGCTCTCTGAATGAGTGCTGGCAGTCTTTCATCAGCAACACTCAAGCCCTGATTTGGAAGCTGAGCTCTGTTTTGGACGTGAATAAGGCTGTGCCTGGTCGCAGGGTTGTTTCACCACCCCACACTCCATTTGCTTTTTTGCCAGCAACAAGATGGAGCAGCGACCACCACCTTCCCCAGGGCCTGTGGGGAGGTTCCAGCTGGGGCACTGCATCCCCCAGCCACAGGGACAGGATTGAGCCTCCCCTGCTCGCCCCCAGCCCAGTGGGAGAAGGTGCTTTTGCCCACTGGCTGCCCACAAGCTGCCTAATGAGGCCAAGCCCCCGGTGAGCATGGCAAGCAGGGGGAAAACACTGATCCTCACCCAGCTGAATCAGACTCACATGCCAGGAGTGATTCAGCGATGACCAGGCTGGGCTTCAAGGCACCCTCACCCCAACATCCATGATGTCAGGGCTGGCAAGGAGAGGCCTGACATCAGCCTGAAAGGGTGCAGGACCTGATGCCTCCCGCACAAGAGCGTGAATGTGGTTCAGCCCTGGCTCCCGGCAGCGGCTCCTTTGCTGGGAAGCATCCCTGCCACACAAATCAACCCTCTGCTCCCATAAGCATCCACTACAAACCACTGCTGCCTTCCCAGTAAGCACAGACCCTTGTGGAAAGTTTTCATTTGTGCTCAGTCTCAGCCCCTGAGAGCATTTTGGAGTTCATGCCAGTCCTGTGCCTCAGCCCTCCCAAGCCCAAAAAGGGAGGCACGGGTCCAGCAGCGATGCAGAGGGTGAAGGAATGTGCTTTGCTCAGTGTGAAGCAGAGATGCCTACGAATTCCAGCAAAAACTGGCACCTTCTTCTCCTTCCCCAACTCAAGAGAAGCTCCTTTCCAAAAAAAATACCCAGTATCTCTTTCTGGAGTTGTCCATTTGGATTTTATTTTCCCCTCTCCTTTTTACGGACTGGTTATCAGCATTTCTCATTTTCAAAGCAGTAAAGACATTTTCTGGGCACAAAGCACTCGTGTAATACTACCTCTCACAGCAGTTCAGATGTCTGTGCGTCTGACAACGCACACTCGCTCACGCTGGTGGCTTCCAAACCTTCCCAGACTTTCCTCCTGCTCCTCGGCCCCCAAAGGGTTAAAACTAAACCACAACAAACAGCGAGCACAGGGAAAAAACACGAGTTTCTCTGACTTCCCCAGCATCACCCTCATCCCTCCAGCATCACAGGGAAAACACTCCAGCACGACAATGCAGGATAAATATGGGGCAATTGGAAGGGGAGCGTTGCATTAGCTTCCCCATTTACTTTCCCCATTCCTGCTGCTTTTACGGAGGTCTGCTGCCAAGGGGAAGGCAGAGTTGGGGATTCACGGTCAGTGACCTGCTGAAAACCTGCCTGAGCATCACATCAACCTGTAAGCAAGCGGGGAAAGCAGCTCCCATCATCTTTACCCAGCAAACGTGATGAGCAGAGCTGCGAAAGAGGCACTGCGATTACTCCATGGCTCTGCTGCAACTGCACTGTGACCAAATAAAACAGCCTCAGGAGGAGACCCAAAGCCCTCTCCCTCCATGCAACCGTGCCATCGAGGTGAAAAAAAAAAAAAAAATAACCCTCCATTACTCATTTCAAACCTTGCTGCATTTAACTGCCAGAATAAAGGATTCCACCTCTTCTCTGCTCAACTCCCACTGGCAACTTGCTCTGGGGGCTACATTTCCCTAAATGCTCACATTTCAATTAGCATTAGAATAATGAAATGGCTCAGAGTTCATCTCACCCAAAAATGTACTGGAAAATAAAGAGCAGAGATTGGAAGCAGTGAGGAATTTTTTTTTTTTTTTTTTTTCACACACACACAGAGCATGATGGATTCAGGAGAAGGAAATATATTCCTTTCTCGACTCCACACTGATGAGATTAACATGGGCTTTGCTAACTGCCTCTCCAAACAAGGATAATGCAACTTCAAGTTGATTTTCCAGATAAACAAGCATGCAAACAAACGCAAAGTGCTCAACTAAAAATATCTCGCTGCTCCGATGCTTCTCCCCACCGCCACCACCCCGAACCTAAAACGCACAAATCCTATCGCGGCACCACGACGAGTTATAAAATTATAACAATGCAAATTAAATAAGCTACTTAAGGGACATCTCACTGTCCTGGTTTTTTTTCCTCCTCTTAAAAATGCAAAACCGCAGATCCCCAGATACACTCAGCCAGGGCAGGGAGTATTTTTCTGATGTGAGGATGTAAAAAATAATGATATTTTAACCGGATCCAAAGTCTCAAGAAAGAAAAAACAGCTCAGAACTTGCTTTTCTTGCCCAATTTGGGTAAATATGTGGCGGTGTGTGGCTGTGGCGTCCCCGTTCCCCTTGCAGAAGCAAACAGTTAAAGGAAGCAGCAGCTTTAGCATCTTTGCCTGCTGCTCTCTCTCCTGCTAAGGAATCAGATCTCATTTACTTTATTCCTCTTAAGCCTTGGCCAAACTGTTGCTGGGCTTTTTATGGTTTTTTTGGGGGGGATGGGGTAAGGGAAAAGCCGGATCCGCATCCTCTGCCTGGGGAGTCGGGCTGAGCCCAGACAGCGCAGCGATGCCGGGGGCACCTGAGCTCCGCACGGGCAGCCCAGCCCGCACCCTGCCGCGGGAGGGGAGCCCGGGGGGAGCCCCACTTACATGGAAGTGATGTTCCTTGAGATGTCCGTGATATTGATGCTCGTGTTGCCATTGCTGCTGCCTGAATCCTGCCCTTCCAAGAGAGGGAAGAGGTTCCCATCATCCGGCTTCTTGCAATTGATGTCTGTCTTGCTGCAAAGACAATTAGCAGGGCAAGCCAGCACCGAAAGCAGATAGTCTCCCCAAATGCTCCAGAGCAAAAATACCCTCCAGAAAGTGCACTTGGTAGGGCAAAGAGAGACATCCATCTCCGATTGCTGCTTCTAAAAAAGAGGAGGAGGAGGAAAGGGGGGATGGAGGCAGGGGCAGGGGGGGAAAGGGGGAAGGAAACAAAGACAGAGGGAGGAAAAATAAAAAAAAAAAAAAAAAAACAACAAAACCTCAAGCGATCAGATGCAAAAATCCTCCAGCAGATGAAATCATGCTGGCAGCTGGCTGGGAGAGGCTGTAATTCCCGCTAGGGCAGCGGCCGCGGCCGCGGGCGGGGATGGATGCATGCCGGCCCGGCCGCCCGCCGCTCCCGCAGCCGCTCCGGAGGATCGCAACGGGAGGCTGGGGAGGGAGGGAGAGAAGCAGCCGGGGAAATAAATAAATAACAAAAACGGTGCGAAAGTCACCAAGTCCCACCTACTGGGCAGAATTAAAATTGACACACCTGCAAAAAAAACAGACAGAGGGAGAGGAGGGGGCGATCTCCCCTTCCCATCGCTTCCCTCCCCCGGCCTGGCCAGCCCTGCTGCGGTGGGCACAAAAAGCAGGGGAGGAGGAGGAGGAAGAGGAGGAGGAAGGCTTGCAAAGAGAGCCGGGCTCCGCAATAAAAAGGATTCCCCACCCCCCTCCCTCTCCGCTTAAACCAGTGTAGGAGGAGGGGGGGAGAGAGGGGAAAAACCCCACGGCTGGAGCCCAGCTCAGCCCCGGGAGCGGAGGAAAAGTTGAAGCTGGGGTTAAATTTTTGGTGGGGGAGAGCAGAGGGGCTCTGGCTCGGCTCCTGCTTTCCCAAGCTCTTTTGGAGGACGATGCTGCCTTTCGCTTGGTTGTTGGGTGGGTTTCCCCCCCTCCTCCCCCAACCCGGACACAAGGGTGGAGAGGAAAGAGAGATTAAACTGAACTGGAAGAGAATAAAAGCCAGTGTGGATTACAGCAATTTAATTTTTTTTTTCTTCTTCTTCTTTGGAGGATCCTAGCGAGAGGCAGATCAGACGGCTGGGTGTGAAAAAAGCGACTGAAGAGCACCCAGGAAGGACTTTCAAGAAAAGATGCACCCCCCAACCCCTAAAAAATGCATTGGGGACCCAGCTGGCTGCCGGGAAGCGCAGGCAGGAGCACCCAGGGTCGGGGCTCCCGTCCTCCCTCCCCTGGCTTCCCCTTCCCTCCTGCAGCAGATTCTGCAATCAGACATGCAAAAAAAAAAAAAAAAAAATCCTGAAGGAGGAAGACTGAAGTGTTGAAAAGGCTGAGCTCAGAGCGCCGAAATGGCATCAGGAGAGCAGTGAGTGCGAGCTGAACAGCAGAGCGAATTAAGATGCATGGTGCATTTTTGGCAAGCACAAACCCAAGCAGATCAGAGCTCTGCTTAATTTGCTCTGCTTTTCCACAGCGCTTTTCTGCATGCTTTTTCTTTTTTTTTTCCCCAATAGTTTCATGTCTCTGCTCCTCTGCACAGAGACAGCGATAAAGGGATGGTGCTGCAGGCAGGAGCACGGGCAAAGGGAGGAATTACAGGTGTAGGACTCCAAATATTTCAAGGGTCTACTTCTGCCAGGCACAGGGCTTTGCACAAGGAGGAGAGACAGCGCTGGCTGAGACAGCACCTTCAGACTCTGCTACACACCCAGAATCATCCTGCTCGAGGAGAGGCGACAGGATTTGGGGGTAAAGAGGGAAAAAACTTCACCACACTGAAGGGATTTGCAACTGGGATTCATGCACCCATGGCCCTCGGCAGGGAGCCTGTCCCAATGGGACACGGGGAGGGCTTCTGCTTGGGCAAGTCCTCACCCACTGCTGCTCAGCCAGAAGCCCTGAGAATGGCAGTGATGTGCAAGGGACTGCTCATTCTGGGGCATCATTGCCACTCCCATGGGGTCTTCTGGGGTGCCAGGCAGTTTCACCAGGGTTCCTCCTGCGCGGGCTCCCCAGGGGAAGCAGGTGCATTGGGCTAAAGAAGAAATATCGAGGTGGGAGGGCTGTTTTCTCCCTGAGCCCCACCTGCTTCTGAATTATGGAAATGAAGTACCTGGAGCAAAAGAGGTCACTGGAGTGCCTGGCACTGCAGGAAAAGTGGGGCACAGGGGAGAATTTTGTAGATTCCCATTCCCATGAGAAGCATCACCCATCCTCAGGCACCTATAGGGAAGCACCAGAGAGGAAAACACACAGGCATGTTTTGTACTCCCTGCCTCCCCCTGTATCAGAGAGATGCCATTCTTGTGGCTCAGCCCGGTGACCAGACTGCAGAAGTCATTGGGGGAGGGCACCATGTCATATATCCCTGCCCATGGGGAACACCAGGCACCCCACAATGCTCAGTCAGCACGTGGGCTCATCCCCCAGCAGCACAGGGGATGGATGGGAATGTCACACTACGTCCAAAACCAGGGCCCAGGATGACACCAGGGCTTCCTTTGTGCTGGAGCTGGTGCTAGGTCACAGATTCTTCATGGAACTTGACATCAGTCACACCATCACATATGAAACAGGTGTGAGGCCATCAGCCTTCCCTGGCATGTCACCACAGGGTCAGTCACGACTGGGGACACACCCACCTTGGGGACCCGCTGCAGTCCTGTAACACAGCAAGGCTCTTTTCTGGTAGATCAGCACCGTCACCTGGAGGAAGCCACTGTCACCTGGAGGTGCCAGGGTGGCACTGCTTGGCCAGGGCTGCACACATGAGCACCCTGTCCCTCTGTCCCCCATGGGGTCATCCCCTGGTCTGGAGCAGAGTACAGCTACTACCAAAGCACAAACCCAGTCAGAGAGGTTTTCAGGTCCCCTGCAATCCAGTTACCAGCTTTGTCCTCTGCTTGCAAAGCCAAGGTTTAACCCATGGAAAGTTGGGGGTGTCTCAGGTCGGCTCTCCTGGGTGTGGGGGACACAGGAGCCCACCCACCCCCATGACTTGCCCAACCCACTCTGTCACCTGGTGCCAGGCAGGCCCTGCTTCAGCAGCTGATGAGAAGGATTTGTGCCAAGCCACGTCTTCCTCTGCCACTAATAGATAAATCTGCTCTCACTGAGGAAATGTGGCCAGGCAAAGCAGGGGAATAGGAGGAGCAGGAGCATCCAGCTGGGTGCCCGAGGGCAGGTGGGAGGCAGGCAGGAGAAAGAAACTGGGGGGAGTTGTTCATCCTTCCTGGTGCTGGCTGCCAGCAGGATTGACAGGTTCACTGGAGGAAGAGACTTCAGACAGCAAAGTCCCTGCCACAGAGGGCAGATGGGCCACCAGCCTTCACCCAGCACCAGAGCTGGTCCTGCTTCCCCTGCTCAAACCCAGCACCCCTCACCTCTGCATGGGCAGAGAGGAGATGATGCCCAGCAAGGGCAGCGCTACCACTTGCACAGCCAGACCCAAAAGAGGACGGGAGTAGCTGGGAGCTGCCCGTGGTGGGAACACATCGTTCCTGCTTCCAACACTGCCTCCATCCCTCACTCCTGTCCCTGTGGAAGAGGGAGGCAGGAGCAGGGCATGAGTGATGGGGCTGTCAGAGCGTAGAGATGGTATCTCGAGCAGAGGCCTTGCCGTTATTGCTGTGAGGGATGCTGGCAAATTGCTCTTTCAAGAAGCATCTCCATGAAGAATGAAATCAGTGCTTCCTGTAAGAACTCTGCCCCACAGGGGCTCAGGTGCTGGGTTTCCTCTGGCCTTTGAGGGCCTCCAGAAATTCCATGGGATGCACTGGGTGAAAACTAAACACAAGTTCCCATCTGCCCCATCCCAGCTGCCCTCTGCACGGGGACACAAGTTGCTACAGAAACACTCATCCCAGACAAAAGAGTGGGGCAGGGAAGTGCCTGAGGAGCTCCTGACCACAGACAGAGGTGAAGGCAGCTGTTTGGTTTGTGGTTCTACTCTTCCCACCTGCAGAGCTGCCTTTAACCTCTCATTCTTGGGCTGGCCATCCCCTGGGGACAGCCTTTCTCCCCTCGTCACCCCATACCCCAGGCTGCCCAACGCACTGCTTGCCTCCTGAGGCCTGCAAACACCACAACCCCTGGAGGCATGACCAGAGAGAGATCCGTGGTCCAATATCTGCTCAGTCATCACAAGCGCTGACATCCACTCGAGCCTCTGATCTCCGTATCGATCCGGCAGGCCCGCGCTGAGGCTCGCGCCGCCCCGCTCCCTCTTACCAGAACAGCACTCCCGCTCACTGAAAATGATGAGCTGACATTTTCCTAGCCCCCCTCCCGTCCGGGAGGATCTGCAGATCTGCCGACAGCAGGACCACTTTGCACACCTCTGACAGGCAGCCAGCCCCGGGCGGGCAGAGCTGATCCGGCAGCGGTGCCGGGCAGAGAGCAGGGTGTAAGCTCTGACGGGAGAGGCGGGGAAAAGGGGTTTACATGCTCTGCCTTGGGAATTTAGCTGCAGGTTCATGCGCCCCTTGGCAGAGAGACCCCAAAAGCTACACGTTGGAGAGGGTCCAGCTTGCAGAGTAAATGCCCAGGTGCTAGTGCCATCTTTCAGGGAGGGACATCAGGGTTGGTTTGAGCGCACAGCATCCACCATGGCATCACTGAGATGGGCTGCAGGAGGAAAATATCAGCCCCTGCAGAGCCAGGAGGAGTTTGCCTCTCACCTGAGCCATGCAGGCACACCAGCATCAAAAGTGTTGCTCCCTGAAGCAGAGCTCCTTGTTCCCACCACCCTGGGAAGTGCTTGGAAGCATCTTTTGATCTGTTGTCTGTATTTCTTTGCAGGAGGACCCCTGTGGAACAGGGAAGGTTGCATCCTGCACTTGGGTCAGCATGGCCCTGGAACCTGCAGGAAGAGGAGCAGGAAGGGGGTCAAGGAGAGGTGTGTGGGACAATCATTTTTGGGCAGTGACTGCTGTGTGATGAAAGGTGAAGGTCTCAGCTCACTGGACGTCACTGGAGAGCAGCCTGTGGTAGTAGGCTTCAAGCTTGTGTTGACCTTGTCCATGCTGTGGACATGTGGAGACAAGGGTAGGATGAAGCCATTCCAGCTGATGTCCTGTCCATAAACTCCACAAGGCTGATAACAAACTGTAGGGACAAGCATATGACTGAGAACTGTTTGCTCAAATCATCAGGGATAAAAAATTCAGGTGAAAACATGTTCAAGTGAGGTCTAAAGAAACAGCCCTGTCACGAAGATAGCAAACATTGCTGTGCTTGCATTCAGTGCTGGGATCTGAACCAGTCTCCCACCTAGGCAGCTCCTGAATTAATGTACCTAGCCAGGGAAAAGGTCTGGTCATGGCTGCAATGTCCAAGAGATGGTCCGGGGAAGATATCTGCAATTAAAAATTAAAAAAAAAAAAAAAATACTGAAACAAAGGTCTTGGAAAGCCCAAGGAATAAGAAAAAGGATAACGTGGAGCAGATTATAGCTGCCATGAAGGAATCAAGGCAGCACTTTGATCTGGCTGTGATGCTCGGCAGGGCTGGTCCCTCACCAGCCGGAGGAAAGAGGAGTGTTCTGAGACCCGGGTGGGAAGCAGGGACCAGGCTGCAAAGCCTGAGGGCAGCTGCTGGGAGAGGAGCTGGGAAGGAGTCCCAGGAGGCACTCGAGATGGCCATGCTGCAGGCAGATAACGGGAATTACAGTCCCAGCATTGTTGCTCTGATGTCCTGCCATCTGCACCTCTCTCGGGGCATTTTACACGCTCAGAGCCACTCGATTGCGGGCACCAGTCAGGAAATTCCTGATATGAGCAGCCAGGACACGCAGTCAAAGACACAACCCTTGCCAGGACAAAGGAGCAGAGGCATCTGTCATGTTCTCCCCTGATTTTCCCCCAATCAAGCCTGTTCGTTCAAAAATCCCACATACCTGATTCAGTCTCTTAGAGGACGAGTGGAGTGTGTGGCACTGCAGTGGGGTCACAGAGTGCCTGGAATATCCCACACTGCAGGACCTTGGTGTAAGAAAAATTGCTCTTGATTTTAAAATCGATAAAAATCAATTGATTAATTAGGCCACAAGCCTTCAGCTTTTTTCAAGCATGTTTTTAAAAACAACAGGCAGAGCTACGTCCATGCCAAGTCCCGTTCCCTTGCACTGTGAGGTTCCATCCGAGTACCCCAATCCTCCAGCCAGGCACCTGTACCCCTGGGAGCTTCCCCCAAGAACCACTGCCTTGTTCATGGAAACAGGCTGGTGCTGAGGTGTTGGGGAGGAAACTGTACAAAAGGAGTCGTGTCCATGGCAAACACTTAATCAGAGAGGTAACAATGCTCATCTCGGGCCCCTACCAAGCCTCCAGGTTGAACCATGGCTCACTGGAGAATTGATTCCTCCTCGCCCTGAGCTCGTCCCTGCACATGGGCAGAGGAACATGCTCCATATCCCCATCCACCCTTGTGAGGAAGCTAAATTGCTTTAGAAAAAGCTCCCAAACCTGTTTATGCCTCCAAGTCTGTTACTGAACTTTCTTCCGGGGGGGGTTTGTTGGGTACCAGAGTAAGGTTAAGCAGAGAAGAAACTAATATAAAACAAATCTTCATAAAATGATTTACCAAAATCTCTTTGTAGGGTGCTGCTCTCCCAAATAAATCTGGTGACGTTACTGTTATCTACAGCAGTGTAGGGAAGGCAGCTTTTACCTAGTATGTTCCCCAAGCATCAGGGGGATGAGGGACTTGCGGCTCCCACAGCAGGCTGGGGAGACAGCTGTGGACCCAAAGGGGCACCATTTTAAAATACTCTGCTACCTCTCTCATCCCAAGGATGAGCTGGGGCAACAGCTGCTTGAAATGGTCATTGGGTCCATCAGAGGATTCAGGAAATTCTGAATCACTTAAAATGGGTCCTCATCCCGTGACGGGTGTAAGTGAGACATCTGGTCCCACTCCCAACCCACCGTGCAGGGAGAAGTGACCACGCCAAACCCAAAGGAACCAGGACCCACAAATCCTGGCTTAACCAGAATCCCTGGGCTGAGCAAGCAGGACTCTGTCCCAGCTACCTCCCCTCACTCTGGAGAAAAGCAAGCAAATGTGGGCTGCTCTCCCTCGGCAGCTGGTGGCATCTGTGTTTTCCTACTTTGATGCCTCTCCAGCATCACCTGAAAGCTGGAGCTCCTGGAGCAGAAGGTGACAGGCTGGCAGCAGCCCCAGCAGCAGGACTGTGCCTCTGAGCCCTCCTCTCCGGGCGCTGCCACGCTTGTTTCTCGACATGGGCTTTGCAGAGTCGTTAACAATCCTGCTAATGCAGCATCTCATCTCTCCCTGCCCGGGGATGACAGCAGCTGGGGCTCAATGGCATAATTGTGTTTTGATCCCCTGTGCCAGCCTTCCTGGGCACACACTGGGAGCTGACACCACCTTATAGGAGAGGGCCTTGCTGTGGGAAAGACCTCTCATGAACTCTGCTCTCCTGCAGGGAAAGAGGGGCTTGAATGGGGGATCTACAGGAAAGCCCTTTATTGTTCCCACGGGACTGGGCTAAAGGGGTTAACCTGAGAGACCCCGGGGCACACAGGTGTTGGTGGGGACAGAGGGATGTTGTCCTCAAGATGGGGCATAAGGTCCCCACGTCACCACCCTAACACTGCTCTCCGCCCCCGTGAGCCACAAGGGGAACTGAGGGCAGGAGCCTGGTGTGTGAGCTGTGGCCATGTCCTGCCAAAGTGTCTGCAATAAACAGATCAATAATTAAGGGAGGATGTACATTAGCCTTTGAACACACTCCAGGTAGAGCTTATTTTAACCTTCCAAGGCAAGTGTGTGGGGTGAGCAACAGTGGGTGGCCTGCAGTGAGGCTGCAGGAGGATGAGGTGTGGATTACAGAGGAAAATGGAGGATCAAGAGGAGGAGGGCAGGCAAGTTGCAGGATTAGGGACATGTGTAGGAAGCAGCCAGCTGGGGGAACCATAGGGGGGCCAAGGAGAAGAGGGCTGCAGGCATTTGCAGCAGCATGCCAAATAATTACAATGATCTCTCGTGTCATTTTGGTTGGTGACAGGCACCAGCAAGGTCAAAGCAAGCAAATGGTGAAGGTCTCTGTGCTCATCTGGGACACAGTGCAGGCTGGGAAAGCAGAGGAGGACACCAGCAAGCCCTGAAGATGTCTGGGCACCTGTGTCATATTGTTCTCCACACCGGCACCTGTATCACCCCTGCTCTGACATTTCTAATGCCAGCAGGGAAAAGCCAAAGCCCAAGAGCTCACAGTACAAATAAATCTTGGTTCTACTGGAAGGGGTAAGCACCCACACCTTTCAGCCCAAGGCTGAGCAATTCTCAGCATTGAGCAATTCCCCCATCACCCCACCAGTCTGAAAAGATGCCCTCCCCATCCTTACAGAGAAAGGTTGACATGATTTATGCCTACTGCACATCCAAGCTTGCTTGCCACAAGCTTCTGCATTTGGGCTAGTGCTGGAAACCACACACGAGCATCAGCTAATGTGAAACACAACCCACCTTCTCAGTGGGATGGGGTCCCCAGAGCCCATCTTCCCATTCCCCCCTCCCCTGGCTCAGCACCCGCTCCCCCTGCCAGGCAAGGCTGTGGTTTGTGATAGCCAAGCACATCAACAGTGGACCCAGAGCAGCATTAACCAGAGCCCTGCCAGCCCTGCTCCTCCCAGGGAGGTGGGGAGGCTCTGGGAAAGCTCTGCAGAGGGGTCTAGACAGATCTCTGCCAGACAGAGCTGATTTGGTCCCATTTCTCCAACAACGGAGAGTTTCCCCCCCAGCAAAGAGCTTCAACAATGAATAACTCTCAGTGAAAACACTTGTGACACAGTTCAGATGAGTAAAATAAATAAAAGTGACTAATGACTGGTTAAATATTAAGGGATGGCTTTATTTTTGCAAATACACAGAACGTTGCACACAGCTGAAATCTGGAGATGGCCCCTACAGGTGAGATGACCAAGGAGACCTGAAATGACCCCAGGTTCTTCCCGGTGCTCTAATGAGGGGCATCTTCATGGAGACCTCTGCTTGCCACCAAGACAGAGGTGGGTCCAGCAGCCATGTCATGTGCAGATTATTCAAATGGAATTCCTATAATCAAACAGATAAGCTGAGCCTGCAGACCGGGCTGTGCTGGTCTGACCTGTCTGTGTACAGACCTGGCCGTGCTGGGCAGGCAGATTCAGCAGCAGTTGTTTCATCGTGCTACAGGGCCCCCCTCACTCTCTCACCTCCTGCAGGGGTGTGTCAGAGCATCTCACCGAGTTAAGGTAAATATTTCCACCTATTGCTTATTAACACTGGCAAGAAGAGAGCTCCTTCTCTCACCGGTCCTGCCACAAGAGACACCACCACATCCCAATCAAAACAGCAGGAAAACAAGGTTTTGCATGGTCCAGAGTCCAAGTCCCATGGCTCAGACACAGGAGCCCCAGGCTGAGCAACCAGCAAACCTCCATGCAGGGAAAACACATGAAGAGTGCATGGTCACTTCACAGGCAGTTTGCATTGGGATGAAAAGACACATTTTGTTATGGAAAAATCCCTTCAGCACCATCAGCTTCTTTGCTTCATCCCCAAAATCCTGCCAGAGAGGGCTGATCCTAAACACAACTCCCTTCAGAGTTACTGCAACTCTGAGGAAGCATTGTTCATGGTGCTAACTTTGTTTTTTTGGTAAGAAGGGGTCCAAGGGGCAATGCAGCATCACACATGCATTAGCCTCATCTCTGGAGAAAACTACTGTCCTGCTCCCTTCCCTTCGCCTGCCATCTCTGGCTGGCCACTGCCACTGCCCAAGCAAGCAGAGGGATGCTGCTCAGCTAAAATCCCGGTTATTAGGAACTCGAAGGGAAAGGAATGAATGAGTGCCAAATGGCGAAGGATAAAATCAATATGGGGAGAGCTGTTATTTAAGCTTCTGAGCTCCGGGGTATTACAAACATTGGAGAGCAATGAAATAAAAATGATACATAAAGTGACAACATCATCATGTCTGTATAACTGACGCCCTTAGCAGCTGTTTGGTCTGAACAACAGAAGTAAATCCAAATCTGTGCCTGCTGCCCAGGGCTGTCTGGCATTCCTAAGGGGGCGCTTCATGATCAGAGAGAGGGAGGAAATTACAGGGTATTTTTGCCAACCGGATCGTTTTTAACCTGCTTTGGCCACCATGCCCTGGAAGGCTGGAGGATCACACAGCCAGCAACCAGTCCACTGCACACCAAAACTTCTGCAAGAGGCTGGGTCTTTCCTACAGGTGGAGGAGACCCCAAGGGGCATCCCAGCAGCTTCAGGGCTACAGGGTGGCACTGGGGCTCCCTGGGTGAAGGAGCCAGCCTGCTGCCATGGCCAGGGTCTGCCCTTGCAGGACACATTCCCTTGGTCAGCCCTGAGTCAAACTGCACTGCACAGGCAATGCTGAGGACAGATCTTGCAAACCAGGAGCGAAAACACCGGGCTGGCATGCAAAGTGTCCTTTCTTTGCCTCCAAGGCTTCCTGACACCCTCTTATCACCCGTTAAATCTTCTCCACACCAACACAAAGCAGTAACGTTTGTTTCTCTCTACTGGTGGAAAAGCGAGATAAGTTTTATTCCAGCTTTCTATGCCTCTCCAGCATCTCCCCTCCTGTTGACCAGACCCTGGAAGCTTGTCAACCCTCCCAACGCTGTCTTCAAGCTGTTCCTCACTGCCAGCCCCGCAGTGCATCCTCCTCCCTGGGGCTGCGTGGGTATCAGCGGTGCCACCGGTAGTGGGTCGATGTCACCAGTGCCGCGGTGCCCCGGGTCCCCCAGCAGCCGCTTGGGGCGAGGCGGGGCTGCGGGATGTCGCGGATGGAGCCTGAGCCACGAAACACAGCGCTGAGCGCTTTGGGAGGCAGGGGACAGCTCGGAGCTGAACGCGAGGGTTGCGGGAGGATGCGGCAGTGCCGGGATTCGCACTGCCACCTTAGGGAGCGCCGAAGAAATGCTTCACCTGAGAGCGGGAAGCCTTGGCACTCTCGCCTTGGCTTGAAGACCGAGCAGCTCCTGCGAGGCCAAGGCAGGTTTAACCTCCCGGCAGCCTGGGGAGCTGCGGGGGGAGCGCTGTGTTAACCCCGCTCAGGGCTGCGCCTCCGGAGCTGCCGCTGCATTAACCCGGCTCTGGGAAAGCGCCGGCCCCGCTCCAGCGCGGGCAGGAAAAGGCTTTTAGCACAGCCCAGCCATTACTGCACCATCGTTATGGGTATGCTGGAGGGAGAGGAGCAGCCTCCAGCTCCCAGAGCACCATTTATCCTCCCGGAGCTGCTCAGGGATGCACTAACGGGACGTGCTGGTGCAAAGCGAGAGGGTACCAGAGCCAAACAAGGCATCAGAGCCGTGCCCGCTGGCCCCAGGGCAGGCGGGTGATCCCAGTGTCTGTCTGGGGCTGGGGTGGCCAAGCTGGATGGGGACAGGGAGGGGACAGAAATTCTTTCCTCCTTGCTCATCTCAGCATGCTGCTCCTAAACCTGGGAAAACCAAATATTGGCCTCCAGCCCTTCTCTGCCCAAATTGCCTTTGGGTAAAATTCCCTGGGCTTGTTCCTTGGGCTTTGCCCATCTTCTCCCACCCCTGAAGCCCCTCCTGCAGCCCCGGGACGAGCTCACAGCTGCTCTGATCCATCCCACAGGGCTATGGTGTTCTCCTACCCTCCTGCTGCACCCAGCTGCCAAGCAGGAGAGATGGGGAAGGAAAAGGGGAATTTTTGGATGGTGAGCTTTCTGAAGGAGAACTGGGATCAGTGCTGCTTTGAGAGAGGAGAAGGGACAGCAGGAACAAAGCAGGAGGGGCAGGGATGCAGGGTGTGGAATGCTGACAGCGTCACGCGGGATGGGATGGAACGGGATGGGATGGGATGGAACGGGATGGGATGGGATGGGATGGGTTCCAGTGCTGCAGAGACCTGCCCTCTGGAGCATCAGGGCTGCAGCAATGTCTTGGCAGGACAAGGAGCTGCTGACAACCACATCTGTGTCTTGGAGAGCAAACACAGGCCAGTGGAAGAGAAAGGTTCCAGCCAAACCTGAGAGCATTGCCAGCTTTCTGCTGCAGCTGCTGCTTGCAAGCTTACCTGCTTTGGGACAGAGGTGGAAGGTCCCAGATACAGCCACAGACACTTCCAATGTCACAGGTTTCTCCCAGCCTCTCCAGAGTTCCTGGATTTTGATTCTTCCCACCTCCTCTCAAGTTCTCATGCACATCTCTCGCAGTGCTGCTCAGCTCCCACACCTGACCCCAGTTGAAGATGCAGCACAGAGCATCGCTGTGGTGGGTGGTTACACTGCACTTCGCCCACTGGAAGTGTTGGGAGTAGGGAAGAAGAAGAAGAAAGGAAAACTACATAGAAACAGAAAAACAGCCTCCAGGCTCTGCCTCCGTTTTTGTGAAACTGCAACTAAGTGGCAAAAAACTGAGGAAAGCAGGGGTTTTCCCATTCTGTTCTACTCAGGCTCAATTTCCAAAGTGGGGAGCACAACAGGTTGGGAGGGAAAGAAAAAGGCAGATCTCACCTCATAGACCTCCCAAAACCTTAACCCGGGAGCACTGGGAGCCGAGAGAAACTTGCCCAACTGAAGCCTCCCCGTAAGCAGCAGGTTAAGGCAGGTTTCCTTGGATACAGGGAGCACTCCAGCTGTTTAGCAAATGGCCAAGAGAAAACTCCAGCCTTGCTTTACAAAACAGGCAGAGATTGATGCCACCCTCTTCTGGCTGCTGGGAAGCTGGGAAGAGGATGCTCCAGGGCTGGAGGCAGAGCTGGGTGCTGATTACAGTGGGAGGGGACAACAGTGTGGAGAGGGTGCTGATGCCTGCTGGGCTGGGATGGAGGAAATATGGGACTGGGCTCTTGTCCTGCACTGATTTTCACACTGGTCCCTTGCAAAGTGCCCACCTCTAGTGAGTGGATGAGGAAGGTCCAGCTTTAGCCCAGTGGATAATCCATCAGGACGATGAGCGAGGCTCCTCACGGATAATTCAGTGCCAAGGAGGGTGCACCTGGAGATGCTGAGGGATGTTCCCATACCTGCACTCACATCCCAAGCTGTGTCCCATGAGCTGGCATGCAGCACCTGGCAGCCTGGTGAGCTGCCTGGCCAGGAGCTGTGTGCAAAGGAGACTCACCAGCAGTGTCCTCACCAGGGAGCTAGAAGGGGTTTTCCAAGTAACTAAGCAAGTAACTGGGGCTGGGAGAAATCTTGTGAAGAGACACAACATGCAGCTCTGTTCAACACTGAAAACGTGGATTGCAAGCAGCTCCCATGGGAAACACAAGATGGAAGAAAGAAACCCATGTATAAGGTAAGGGAGCAAACCTTCTGTCCTTCAAAATCCCCCTATAAACCTGGCCTCCAAGTTCAGAAGATGTCAAGAGACACAGATCCAATGGGGAGTTGCTGAGACAGTGGTGAATCCTGGGAAAGGTCCTTCATGTCCCTGTGTATCTGTGGCAGCACAGCAGATCAAAAGGGGCTGGCTGGAAAAAGGAAAATGAAATTCAAGGAGTGTTCTCTTTATCTGATATGGCACTTACTTCTGCTTTAAGCTGATTATTTTTTGGAGATGGCTAAACTGAGACAAGGACAATTCTTCATGGGAGATGAGACTGCCACTAGGACAACCATCCTAGAAATCGCTGAAGTGAAATTTGGCCGGCCTTCAAAACAAAGCCAATGTGGCTGCTTTAATTGCAGGGAGAGCATCTACTACTGTGCACGTCCTTGATAGATGCTCAATTAACACAGTCCAGCAATTCTTGGGATGGTGACAGAGAGTGCTGGTTGGGCTCCCTCAGTCATCTTTCAGTTCTGCTGCATCTTTGCCTTCGCTCCATCGAGTCATCGTTAGGAAAACGCTCGGAGATGACACCAGCAGCAACACAGGGGAGAGCAAAGCTTCCGTGTCAATGCACATGACTTGACAATGCAAATAGCTCGGGATGCACGGTGCATGGGTATATATTATTAAGCAGCAATAAATGAACAGATTTCCCGCACTCGCCTGGTGGGTACGGGAGGGAGGATTCAGAAAAGGCCTGGGGAACTGACAGCCTGGATCGCTCCCTTCTCAGCTTGTTTCTATCAAGTGGCTCATTTGCTCTAGGTATTTGAAATCGATTCAACTAATGTTCTTTATGCATTCACATATAATAAAATAGGGACAATTAAACCTAATAAAACTCACGTAGTTGTGTCCTACTTTCATTAGGCCTTCTTGTTCCTCTTACAGCCTCCCAAGATAGGCCAGGGCATACCTGATCGATTCAAATGGGGCAGGGTCAGCCAACACAGCCCTGCTCTGTAAAGTTCCAGATGTCCAAAACCCCACAGAGGAGAAGGGACACACATCAAGCTCCTGCTCCCACATTGGCCTGGGATGGATAGCTTGGGCCAGCTGGGACAAGTTTTAAGAACAAGTCTTCTCCATTACAGATGGGCCCAAGCTGAACCAATGTAGCTAAAAGGAAAGTAAATACTTGGCTGTACTGAAGTAACCTGGGAGCTCACCATGCCTCTGAGAACTGGATGGCACAGGGAAACCCCATAATCTCCTTTAGAAGTCTGGCCCTGATGCGAGCTGGCAATAAGATGCTCCCAGTACTGTCACTAAAGAAGCGAGAGAGGCCAAGTGTAGTCAACAGGCAAGGCCATGGAGAGACCCCATGAAGCTCTGGGTCATTTCACAGGTGCAAGTCCAAGGTGTTAGCAGCTGCAGTGGTGGGATGAAGGAACAGAGCCTTGGATGATCTCCTCTCAGGGTCCAGCCACCAGGCTGGAGCATCTCTCACCAACAGGGTCTGTTGTACACACAACGGAAGGACCACGGCCACATCAAGTTGAAAGCAGGTTTAAGGACCCGAGAAGTTAAAAGTAGAGCACTGCATTTCTCCCCCAGAACTGGATGAAGAGCGTGTGGTTATGAGCATGGCCATCAATGAACCACAAAGCCTTTTAGCATCCATTATTTGCAACTGCTGCTGAGCAAACAAATGTGACCACATCAGTCACCGGGCCCATCCCCAGATGAAAGCTGTTCACATCAGCCAATGCCTCCCCCCAGGAAAGAAGAGCTGACCCTGAGGGAGTGTGGTACAAACCCATCCCCCTTTCCCTTCTGTAGACTTGTCAGGAAGAGACAAAATGGGGTATCTCACCCCACCTTCCTCTATCATGCCCCCTTCAAAGGGGTCACCATGGTCCTTGAATGATCACCGTGGGCCACGACTTCCTCCCCATGCCAGCGGAGTAAGTCCCACAAATGGGCAGGTTTGGGGGATGTGCACATTCCCACCAGATTCCTGTTTGCAGCCAGCAGCATGGAACAACTGGGGACCCCAACGTGGGCACCAGTTCTTAGAGGTCTGTGTGAGGACCTTCTTTGCAGCCCAACATCACCTCTCTGATGTAGAGGAAGTCCAAGGCTGGGTGTCAGCCCAGCGGGGGTCAAAAAGGAGGCTCTCCTTGGCAGCCAGGGGAACTTGGCTGGCAGGAAGGACTGGTCTAACTGAGCAGATGCTGGGCTCTCTTGGCAGAGCAGACAGTGAAGAACCCTGCAGATGCCTCTTCCCAACCGCAGACCTGCCCTGGCTTCAGAGAGAAGGCTCATGCTTTGACAGACAGTGGAACTCCTGCACCCCTCCACTTGCTTGCCTGTTTATCCTCAGCCTGCCAGCTTAACAGGATGGTTTGTTTATTTATTTTCTTGGTCTTTCTTTCTTTTCTCCCCCTTCTCCTCCTGTCTCTTTTCCCTTTTGTCTTCTCTTTGTTTTGGTTTTTTTTTTCTATGAGTTGTGCCGCACTTCTTGGTAAAGCACTTTAATCCATTTTAATGCCCCAGTTCTGCTCCTCAGTGACAGCCTGGTGGTTACTCTAATGCGTCCCGCTCACCTCGGGGTTACTAATGAGGTCATGGCAAAGGCAATCTCCAAACTGAATAATTCACTAATCAGATGCTGCAGACTCCAGTGGTAAAATTTATTTCTGACACCTAAGCAGCAAATGGGTTTGTGGACACAGATGCGCGCGCCCGGGCCCCACGCATGCTGCTCTCTCTCTTCAGAGTTATTTTTGGTGAACTGGTGCTGTGCCATACATTTAATGATGGTTCTCACCACAAGGAAGACCATCTCAGCCCAAGCTCAAGGCAAGGCGGAACTGGTGTGATGGACAGGTGTGTTGGGCATCTCCATGGGTTGTCTGACTGAGTGTGACGAGACAAAGATCTGGGGACAAAGGCACTCTTGTGCCATTGCAGAGACCATCGGCTGCCAGTTTTCTCTTGGCCTTAGCCTTGCCCGTCTGAAAACCTGGAGAGACTCACCATTGATTCAGCCACAAAGAGCTAAGGACTCTTGAGACTAAGGATTAGTTTTAGTCTTTTATGTCTTTATAGTTGGAAAATAGCAAAACCATGCATTGAATTGTGCCACCCAGCCTGTGGAGGGTTTGGTGCTGGCATTGCCAATCCCTGCTCCCTCTAGAACCAGTCTCCCAGATCTCCTGTCACCTCTGCCACTTTATATTACCCAAACAACATCACCTGAATTCCCTCTTTTCCCTTTTCTGTATTGAAAGCAATGTCCATCACCCCACGCACCTTCAAGAGAGGAAATAGTAATAATTCAATTAATTAGAATTGCTAATAATAAAAGTCACAGGGTGTCATTAATAATAATTAACATTCTCTATCCCTGGAGGATGCAGTGGTCCGAGAAATTTTGTTTCTCCATTGCTAAGGCAGACAAGAGGTGGCTGATATTGTTACACAACTGATGGATCCCCGTCATGGGGTGTTTGTTGACAGAACCTCCCCTTTTCCTCGGACCAACACTGCCTCAGCAGACAGCCAGAGCTGGAAAACCCTGGGAGGCTCCATCAATGCCACAGAGGGGCTGTGTTCCCCTTGGAATTGCCACTTCTCTTCCTGATGGTTCTTCTGCAAGAGAGGGAGGGAAGGTCTGGAGCTGTTTGGGTGGCAAATGGGTCTGTGGATGGGAATTGCAAGGGCTGGAGTGGGATCAGCTCAGGCTGAGGAGGATCTCACCAGGAATGGAAGGGCTCCACCTGTTCCAGCTGGACTTGGGCTGTGCTGGGGGGAAGAAAGGGCACAGAGCTCTTTCAGAGAATAGCAGCTCCCTGTCAAAAGTACAAGCCAAGGCTGCTCTGAAATGGGGTGGTGAGGACACGGCGATGAAGATGGACACATGGAGGGGCCCAACCAGGAGTCCAGCTGAAAGAGGAAAAACTGCTGGACCTGGCTGCAACAGTGCTGAAAGCTTTGTCCCAGCCAAAATGTTTCTTGGAAACAAGCTGTTTTCCACAACCAGGAAAGGTGAGAGGACACAAGGGAGAGGTTCTGCAGATGGAGCATCAGGGATATGGGATGCTGAAGTGTCCAGAAGGGAAAATATTTCAAGCAGAGAAAGGATTTGAAGCTCTGTTCCTCGGCCCTGAGCCATGCCCTGCACACCAGCCCAGCCCTCATCCCTCAGTGCCTGAAGATTTGCTTTTTCTCAGAAAAGAAACAAACAACAAAATCCAAGAGTGGTGCTGAAATCAGCTTTCTCGTTCTGTGGTAATTACCCAGCTAAGTGCTCGGCTGTGAGGGGCTGTACAAATGAGCTGTATGGTTTGGCACATCATCACTGTCCCAGAGATCCAGAAGACGATGTTAATGGCAAAGCCCATGAACATTGGCTGCAGAGGAGAGGCAGCTCAGTGGGAATCCCGGTCGCACAGCCAGGTGCTGAAATTTCATGTGCAAACTTTTTGGATAACCCATCCCCAGTGTGAAATGCTGCCTTGCTGGACTGAACGGTGATGAGTGCCATGCTGGCAGCACGGGGCATTCATGGGTCTAAAGGGAAGTGTAGGTCCTCCTCTGACTTGCAGGCTTAAGGGGAGGAAGAGCAGGTCCTGACAGAGCCGGAGCAGCTGCAGCTGGTGGGGTTCTGTCCCAGACACTCAGAGTCCTGGCCAGGGAAGAGCTGCTGGGTGGTCACGGAGCTCCCACCCCCCTGCTTGCAGGAGGGGTCGAGCAGAGGCAAATGAGCTCATCCTCACCAGAAGTCACCGTTTGATGTCCAGCCGCTCCCCTGGGGTGCGGATCACATATGGCCCAAACGCGGAGCGAACCCTACGATGCAACATGAGCAGGGAGGGAAATTCCCTTGCTGCTTCCTTTTGGAAACACTCTCGTGCTGGCCTCTTCTTGCAGTGGTGTTTCAGCAATGCCTCATTTTATGGGCAGGGATGAGGAAGCAGTAAATCCAGGTTCCAGGCGAGTGGCTAACACAGCATGGAGCCAAAATGGCCCGGTGATGAAATGTCTCAGCACAAGCAATGACCCGACAAGGTGTCATCTTTTCTGAAAAAGGGTCCACAGTGAAGCAGTATGAGCCCCAATCCGGCTCAGGGAAGGAGGGAAGTGTGTGGGGGACAACAGCAAGAGCAAAATGAGGCAGGTAGGTACCACAAGCACAACAAGGTGGTGAAAGGGTAACCTCAAGCCTTGGAGAATCCAGGGGAAACAACCCTCACCAACTGGAGCAGGGTACCAGGGGCTGAGAGAGCCTCCTCTGTGTGCCAGGCACTGCCAAGCTCCCCGCCCAACTGCTGAGCAAGATTATGTGATAAATGATTGCATTAGTCCGGACAGCTTCTCATTTTCCTCCAATCTGGCCCGTCTGCCCTCTTCGCACGGGGCTCCTGATAGCATTTCTCCCTTCACTGACTTCATTTTTCCTCTTAGGTTGTCAAGCTGTCACAAGGGAGAAAGGAGAAGCATGGACAAGGCTGTTACTGTCTGTGCTCTGAGAAGGTCCTGTGCCTCTGCTGTCCCCGCCCTCCATGGCCCATCCTGGGCAGGTGCCTTCCCACCCTCTGTTCATCTTCCTTGGAGACATGCCTGGCACTGCAGATATCCCCATTTCAGCTCAGGAGACAGTGGTTCCATCTGTCCCTGACCATGCCGAGGATGTCATGGAGTTTTGTAGAAATTAAGGCTAGAAGTGGTTTTGCAGGCACTCTCTGGCTAAAGACTTATGCACTGATAACAGTTTTGGGGGAGAAGGCTCATGGCTTCTGTGTTGGGGTGCACAGATGATGCTTAAGAGCCCTTCTGAACAAAGCAGATGCTCCTGTCTTGGTTGATTGTTGATGGAGGGAACAAAACTTGCAGTGGGAACCAAGCCAAGCTTGTTCTGGTACATCTCTCTTTTTTTTCCGTACAGCCTGCCTCACGTTTCTGCTGTGAAGACAAAATGGGAAGGTTGGGGGAAAATTAGTTTTCATCAGAGTCTGCTGTGTAATGTTCAGCTTGGCATCCAGGCAGCCGCCCCTCCTGGCACTGGGCAGCCCTGTGGAGATGGTGTCTCCAACAAAACTACAGCTCCAGGGTCCTCTGATCAAGACCAGGGATACTGGTGGGGTGAAACATCCCCATCACCTGTCATATCTCCAATTCCTCCTAAGGCTCAGGGAGATGCTGGAGGAGGAGATGGGTTAGCTTGAGGCTTGACTTGATTTTGAGCAGAGACACGGCCAGAGCTGAGCACTTGGGTCTCTCCTGGGCCCTTCAGATTAAATAGCTAATGATCCGGACAATATTTTAACCCTGACTCCACACATGGAGGTTTTTGAAAAAGCCATGTTTTGAACTTTGCTTCCAAAGAGAACCTTGTGCCCCTGCAGCAGCACTGTCAGTCAGTACATGCTAAACACCGGTGTCTTCAAGTCCAAGTATCTCCCAGGTGGAGATCACAACAGCATGTGGAATAGGACTCTTCCTTCCTAACCCCGACTCTCTGAGAGATGTTCAGCAGCTCCCCTGTGCACTGCATCCCTGTTTCTCCATTTGCCAAAATGCCATGATAACAATATTTGCACCCTGTGCATCTGCTCGATAGTGTGCTGTGAAATCCTTGTGTGGAAGATGTCCCATAGCTCCAATCCTCTCACCTGAGCAAAACAGCAATGGTGCTGGTACCTGCAGCATTTATAGCATGTTTCTCTTCTTCAAAACACTTTGCAAATATGAAATAACTATCCTAACCCCCTGTGAGGGAGCTGGGGAAGCCTAATTATTGGTAACAATCACCCCTCATTTTCATTTAGCACAGAGAGAGGAGAGACTTTCATGTC
The DNA here is from genome assembly GCF_017639235.1 of Corvus kubaryi. Classification (NCBI taxonomy): domain Eukaryota; kingdom Metazoa; phylum Chordata; class Aves; order Passeriformes; family Corvidae; genus Corvus; species Corvus kubaryi. The sequence goes on along the minus strand of NW_024581133.1, from coordinate 5,442,212 downwards.
TTGTTCTCCCCCACCACCCCTAGACAGCATTCCTTCCCACTGATATGAGGGTTAACAGCCATTTGTAATCATGTTCGAGAGGTTTAATTCCAAGGAGGCTCATTCCCTGGACTCACTCCCCTCCTCTGCATCGCAATGAGCAGATCAAACAGCACCAGTTCCGATTTGGAGATAGATCTGGGACAAGGGGAGCACATCCATGGGCTGGGAGCACGGTGGAAACTGCGACCAGCATCCTGCTCCAGTGGAAATCTTTGCAAATGTCATTAAGGAAGGGCTGAATTAAGCTATTGGGTACCAGTGAGCAAAGGCACGGCTGCAGGCAGGGCTGCACTGCCAAGTGATGGGGCAGTTGGGGGACCTGGGATGTTATCACTTTGATACTGCTCCATGGAAAGTGCTGAGCTCAGTAAACACAGGGGATTTTGGCTTTCCAACCCCAAAGGGAAAGCTACTTCCCCCACGTGGGCTGGGAAGGGCTGTTGGGAAGGGCTGAGGAAGGGTAACAATTCCCTGTGCACATATTTCAGGTTTATTTAGGGTTTAGCACGTAAAAATTGGTAAAAAATGCTGATTTTTTCTTCAAGTACCTTCCCTGCACCCCTTCATTAGACAGCCTGTTTAGCTGTTTACCTGCTAGATGGGTCTTTTTATTGAACTTGTCAATATCTGCATTTGCACCCTTTGAAGTGGGTGAAGCTTGGATAAAGAGGCAGAAATCAGGCAGATCTGCAAAATTTCCACACGGCTCATCTCTCCAGATTCGACAGATGAAATATAATTCAGGAGGAGAAAAATCTTAGCTGGAGCAAGGGGTCAGCTCAGAAGGAAGATACAGAGACACAGAAGATGTCTGGGAGATAAATTGCCAGACGTGGGCTTCCCGAGGAGCCGCTGCTTCAGCGAGGCTCTGCCAGGAGATGGAGACCTGGTTGTGGGATGCCCTGCTCCTGCCACAAAGAGGTGGGAACCCCAGGATGCAGCTTGTAAACGCTGATGCAATCACAAAAATGTGCAACTGCAAAGCCCCCCTGCTCCTCCAAACCAAATTTCTGCTCCTGAGCTGTCACCAGTGCCTTGCCCCGGCCACGCTGCTCCCTGTGCTGTCTTTTTGGGAGCTGCTCTTGGGATTTGGCTGGGTTTGGTGGCTGCAGAAAGTACCAGGCTGGGCAGGTTGGGGCACCACAAAGGAATCCCCCAATTGCTCCCTGCTCCAGCCTGCTGCTGGAAGGGGAGAGGACTCCTCTGCAGAGACAGGATCTCGTAGTTGATCGTGCACAGTTATTTTCAGAAAATTATCTCTCAGAATAAGGAGATATCAGTCACTGCAGGTGAAGAGGTGTCAGGCTGATGTTCAGTGGCAGCAATTGCTTTACCTCTCCCCCTCTCTGGAGGGAAACTGAGGACCCCCAATACTGCCACTCCCTCCCTCGGTCTCTCCTGTCTCCCTGGAACTGGCGTGGGAAGGGCCAGGACTGGGCTGGGAGCAGCAGATGCTCCCCAGGCTCCTTTGCTACCTCCTGGCAAAACTGCACTGCTTTTCCATGGGACACTTTCCCTCTCCTTGCTGCAGTCCTGGGATACGGCCTGCCCCAGGCCCTGTGGAGACATGGGCTTACTTGGGGCCTTGTGGGTCACAAAGACCAGTTCTGCTACTAATGAACTACATCAGCCCCGAATTCTTATCAGCCTCCTCTCTTAATTCTTTCAGGCACTGCTTTCCTCAGTTTTGTCTTCTTCCTGGTTGAAGAGAGGCAGGGACAAAGTGGAGGAGGGACCCCAGGATCAGAGCCCGTGGTCTGCACGAGCCGTGCTAGGTCAGAGGACACAGTAGACTTAGTAAGGACACAACTAGTTCTCTGCAGCAATAATTTCCTCTCCTGAGCTTGACAGCTCAAGGGTCAGTCATTTCCCTTCTCCATCCATGCTGTCTCCATCCTTCTTTCAATGCTTCCTCCACTCTGGAGACCCACAGAACTCAGCACCACTGAGACCTGAAGTCCCCTGGGCACACCTGAGCTCCTCAGTGGCTTTTGTGTCCACTCCAAATTCTTTCAAACAGGGATGCATCCCAGCCAGATACCCAAGAACCTCACTTTATCTCTCATCACATGCCCCCGGAGTCTCTGTGGGACCCCGTGGAGTCTGAGTTTAAGGAGACAGAAGTTATCATTAATGAAAAAAAATGTTCCCATCCGTTTTCATTTAGTGCTCTGTCCCACAGGGAATGGCTGATCTGCATTTTGACAGGGACACAGGCCCAGTGGACCATGTAAGCATCAATTTTCCAGAGTGGGCAGATCATGTGTAATTACAGCCCATGCCAGGGTTTATGGCCGTGGAGAATCTCTCTGGCTAACACTAAAATGCTTATGAAGTTGTTTTGAACTTTATCCAGGAGAAAGAGACCAGGGGTGGGTCATTCAACCCTCCTAGCCCCTCTTTCTGCCCCTCCAAATACCAGGTCACCCCATGTTCAGGGCTAAGCCTTAGGGAAAGAGTAGCCCAAGCATTAAAGGACAATAAATGCCAGAAAAACAGTGCAGGACTTTGCCTTCCTTCTCCCAAACAATATGTGAAGAGCAAGAGACTGAGCTGAGACTCTCCACACCTCCAAGACAAAACTGCAGCTGCAAGGATGCTTTGGGCTGAGCCATATCTATCAAGCCCTGAATATAAGCAGATTATAAAACATCTCCAGGATCCTGGATTGGAGGGAGATGGATCCTAGGATCTCCTGTTATTTTTGCTGTACTTTCATCACTAATATTTTGCCAGGAGCAAACCAGCAACCAGGCAAGTGGAGGTTTGCTCCAAGAGATGCAGATCCTCACACTGATTGCTATGGGGAGACTTGACCTCAGGTGTAACCTGAGCCTGGTTGCACTTGAGCCTGGTGCAAGCAGTGTGGAGAAGGGCAGAGCCATCTCTAGGAACTCAAAACCAGTCCAATGCTTTGGCAAAGGGGTTGCCCCTTTGGGTGCAGCTCCCTGCTCACAGAAGTCCTCATCTTTCATTAAAAGAACTTCTCAGTGAATTGTGGGGAACGAGCCACGTGAGACACCCAGCAGTCTCCTGAGAAACGTTCAGACTAAATCTAGGCTCTCCAGTGAGTCAGTAGCAAAGTAGGTGAGAAAAAAAAGAATGCTTTTAGAAAAAAAAGTGAGATGATCTGAGAGAAGAAAAAAAGCCCTCAGAGCAGACATTTAATAGCGTGGTCATAAAACAGTGGAGTAAAAGAAGGGCTAAATGAAATAACAGGATTGGTGTAATCCTTTCTTATTTCTGAATCACTGCCTCTTCTGGGGCCTATAAGCACAAACAGGGGGAGTCCACCCAAGCCCACCTGACCTGGGTGACCAGCCAGATACACCCACACTGTTCCCTGCTTCCTCAGCCCTCCTCCAAACGCCCCCCAAACATCTCACCCACAAATGGTGAGACCTTGCCAAGCCCAGAACATCTCAATGAGGGAACGCCAGTCAGTGGAGCTGCCGTGGTTTCAGATGGCCCACTTGTGTCATTCCCAAACAGTTACCTCCATGTAGACACTCTTCGTGGGAGAAGAGAGATTTCCCTTCCAGAATAATTACTCCGCTTGGAAGCACACTAATTAGCCTGGAACAAAGTGGCTTGAGTGTCCGCATGGGGAGCTATTGTGGAAAAGCTTATTCTGTCAGAGCTATTCTGGGCAATTTCCTTTCACAAACAGGCCATGAGATTTAATTTTCCTTCTTTCTATAAACAGATGAAAGGTCTGTGCTTACCAACCCCAAATCATCCCAAACTTCCTTGCCAGGGGCAAGAGATGGGTGTGAATTGTCCTGAATTCTCCTGTCTTTGGGACTCCTTAAATTCCCTTTTTTTTTTTCTTGAGAGGGGGAGACATAAATCAGGAAGATTTACATCACCAGGACCCTGGACCCTTTCCAAAGGGTGAGTCTAACCCAGCATAAATTAACCCGAACAATGGCAAGTCAGGACAATGTTCTGAGCATCCCATGAACATGCCAAGGATTTATGCAATACATGTTTACCAGGCAAAAGAGAGAGGAACAAAAAAAAACACCAATGCCAAGAGGATCTGTAAACAGACATACCCTCTCTTAAATCAGATTGCTCAGGAAATGCATTGTGAGTTTCATTAGCCTGTAATTAAATTCACCTTTCCCCAGCTTACAATGGCAATGAACGAGGTAAGGAAGATACTGGTGGAGAAGAAAAGCCCGTGGTGCTCATAGGGGTGGAAGGTGGAAGGACACTGGGGGCTGTTCTGTGGAGTCTTCAACACCCAGGTGCCCCAGTGATGGGCAAACTGGTGAACATCAAGATAGACCCACCTCTAGTACAGGTGTAGCCTCCTCACCTGGCTCTTCTGGTGTCTGGCCCGATTTGTTTTCTTCATCTCCCTTCACACACAGCAAGTCTCACAGATATGGAGAGAGAGAGCAGACTGGAAACACAAGAGCAGCTTCACAGCAAGGCAGAGACATGTGGGAAGGACCCACCTGCTGTGGGAGATGAAGCAGAGAATTGCTTCAGTGGGTTCAAAAAGGCTCACAGAGAGCACTGGCAGCCTGGGGTGGCTGGGGACACCTGGGTCACCATGTGTCAGGGCACTGCAGGGACATTAAGGGAACCAAAGGGGGAGAAGAGCATTAAACCATCCCCTTTCCACTTGGTTAAAACACCACCACTGTGGTTTCACTTCTTCTCAACATCTGTCCCACTTTGTGACAGCTGCCTTACTTAAAAATAAATCCTTGGAGAAAAAAAAAAGAAAAAAAAAGAAGAAAAAAAAAAAAAAAAACCAACTCTGCGATTTGTTCCTCCAAGCTGGACTGCCTTTCTGGCCCTGATTTTATCAGAGTGGAGACAGGCTGTCCTTGCAGAATGATTTTACCATCTTGAAAATGATTACAGAGCTGCACAATGCCTTCAGCTCACCATGTAACGATATTTTTATATGCTGTCTCATTAGATCGCCACCCGGGTTGAGGATGTTTTCAAACATTGTCTCTTCATGGTCGGTGTAGCTCAGAACCAGGAATAGAGTGACGAATTGAAGGGAGTTCAGAGGGCAGCAGCAATAATCAGAAATCTGATTTACAAGGAGATGTCAAAAAAGCTAACTCCATTTTATTTGGCTAGAGTGAAGAACTGAGCATCCACGCACAAAGATGGGAAGGGCAAAAGGCAGGTGCTGGGGAAGGTGGTATTTGGTGTAGTAAAGGTAAAAAAGTAATAAATTGAAAAGCACAGGTGCACTCCCCAAAATGTTTGTTTTCAGCAGATCTGGGACAGATTCATGGAAAGATCCCTGCTGGATGGACAGGAAAACCCAGCTGGAAACATTAGGAAAAAAATCCCCCCCTGGGGAACAGTTCTGCTTAAGCAGAGGTGGAGATTACAAGACTTCCCAATCTGCTTCTCCTCCAACCTCGCTGCTTCCCAAAGCACTGCTGACCAGCAGTGACAACCAGCCATTAGCGACCCGAGTGGCCACTGAACCTGTGCTCAGAAGGTGATAGGCTCCAGAGCTCACTGTCACCCCTCGGAGTCACCTGAGCCCCTGTTCCCCACCCCAGACAGATCACACCAAGTGCCTGAGTGAACTGACACTATTCCTGCAAAGAGAGCTCGTGGCATGTCTCACACTGGTTTTTGTTCCCCTTTATAAATACATGTGCTGTAGCAGGGCTGCACTCCGTGAACTGAGGGTGTGATTAGAGGAGAATGAAATGCTGATTATGGGTTAATTAGTGAAGCTAATAAACTGCCTGTAGCCTCATCTAGGAGAGAAACTGTACTTCTGTACAGAACTGTACAGAAAACAATGAAGAACATGGAGGAAGAGTGTTTTTCTTCGAGAGGTTGAAACTCATCCCCTGGGAAGGAGGGAGAGAAAAGGATGTCCTGTACGGATGCAGAGGGATGCTGATGACAACAGCTGGTGAAGGATCTGAGTTCATCCCTGCTCATGCCCTACAACCAGGCTGGAGGAGCAAACTCCAAAAAAGTCAAAGTGAGAGGAAAGCCAAAATCACTCTGATGAGAAATATTATCTCCAGACATGGTCCCCAGCCACAGCCAAAGGTGGGACCTGGCAGGGAGAGCATCTCAAAGAAACAGGGATGGAGAAAAACCCCAGCAGGATCTGAGGGCAGAGCCCTTCTGATGCTGGGGAAAGGAAAGCAGCTTGGCCAGACGAAGCCAGGGCAGCAGACTGTGTGTGAGACAACAGGCAGGGGACAATCCTGCCCAGGGGGAAGGATTAAATTGTCTACGGGACTTGCACAAAGTAGTTCTTTCCATTGCTCATTTCTCTCTGAATCAGATGTTTAGAGTTCTATCTGAAGGGGCTTTTCTTTCCTTCCTTCTTTGTTTCTTTCTTTTTTTTTCAGTGGACAAGACAGACATCCCAGAACCAGCCTTCAACTTCCTGGTGGTGGTTTTGTTCTCAGACTTCCCCACAACCAGGTGCCCGGGAAAAAGCCAAGCAGGCTTCACCAAGATCTTCCCACGGATCTGGCACCACATCAGCCCCATGGATCTGGTACCTGTAGCTCAGCACCTCAGTTCACAGCTCAAGCTCTGGATATCTCCCTTTTCCCTTTGCTCCCTGTCATGATGGGAGCATACATGCAAGGCTCTGGCATAAAAATAAATCCCCTCCCATTGCATTCCATTGTATTAATAATGACATTTAATAAGTTCTGCCTAATAGTCTCCATATTTGTGTGGGAATCTGTGACACATGGAGGACTGGACATGCTTTCTCAGCACACGCAGCGTGGTTGCCCCATATGTCGTGCAGCTTTCAAAGAAAGGAGGAAGACAAACAAACAGCATTCTGGAAAAAAAAATAATGTGAATTTAAATTAAATTTCATGCTGCTGATAAAATTAGGGCTGACAGCTCTGAAGATCAGGGTCTTCTCATTCTGCAGAGGATATAAGCACCAGATGCTCATGGTTATGGCCAAATCCTGTCCTGGAGGGTCAGAGAGGACTTTTCTGTGTTCATTGCATCCTCATCCCTCAGCCACTGCAGTAACCAGGAGCAGGCTGGGGTTACCCGAGGATGCTCAGCTCTAGAGGGCTGTGAAGCGACGTGTGCGGTCTGCTCCTTGTACAGACAATAAACATAATCAGGAGCCAATGTGCATCCCAGGGGGGACAGCCAAAAGGCACCCTGTGAGCCTGCTGAGACCATCAACAAGGTGGATGGCCACCAAACAATGTCCTGTGCTTAGGAAAACACAGAGGGAAGCCTGGGGACAGCCCCAGAGGGGCTTCCCTCCTCAAGGATGGAAGTCTTAATGTCTCCCAAGGCGAGAACTCATGGGCTGCTGGGAGGAGGTTTCTCTGCCAGGTGACAGGGCTGGATGGGGAAGGCATCTCCTGAGTGGATGTCAGGTGGAGACAGTGGAGGGGAAAAGCTGCTGGAAAGGTCCCTCCACATCAGAGGCGTGGTTTTCACCTCCTTGAGCTCTTCCCCAGTTGCAGCCTTGCTCCTCTGAGCTGGATTTCCAGCATGGCTTATACTTCTGGCACTGCTCACCAAGTAATTAAAAACACTCGCTTAAAAAACAGCAGAAACAAGCAAACTAGAAATCATTCAAACCTCATCACTCAAGACTGCTCTGAAGCAACCAGCAACGACAGCCACAGAGAGGCTTTGATTCACAGCCCACCACCTTGGGTTTGGCATGAGGGAAAATCATCTTCCCCATGTAGGAGGCTGCTATTGCAATTTTTTTTTAAGCCAAAAATCTCTTCTGGGTGGAGCTGCAAAAATACCAGAGCACCTTTCCGTGTTGACAGGAAGGAGACACAACCCAAAGTGACTCATGGACTCCCAGGATCTGGAGGAAATCACCCCTCCAAACCATGCAGCCCACCCAACCCCAATGATCCTGGGGACAATTTTGTCACATAAACTCCGCACATGGTGTTTCAACTACTGAAAACTCCTTTCTGTATCATAAGTAGGTGAGGTTTGAAATAATAGTGAGGGAAATGGTGATGGTGCAGAGAGAGGTTCAGCTCTGATGATTCAGAGGTCTTCCTACAAAATCTTTCTAATTGGACATCTACCTAAGCTGCATTCCCTGCCACACAAAGCTGCTGCTTAGAACAGACATACAGTGAGGCAATTGCCTTTTTATTTTGCTGGTTGTTATTCCTCACTGCAAAAGGGGGGGGAAAGCTATTGCTCTATGGTTTTTATCAGGTTTCATCCACTCTGCCTGATGTTCAATAAAAGAAAACCCAGCTCTGTTAGAGATGAGTAGCCCTTTACAGAACAGTCATTGCCTGCAAAGTAACCTTTAAGCACCTGGCTGTCTCTTAAGTTAATGCAGGCAGAGGATGGAGAGGAAGTTACAGTCACTCCTGTATGTTTGAAAATGCAGCTATTTCTCTTAAAATTCAGCAGCCAGCCACACATACTTTGATTGGTTTCGTTGATGTTGTTGTTTGCAGTTTTCCTGAAATCACTACCTGTCACCTTTCCCCTACCCAGCTCAGCCACGTGGGTCCCCACGCAGGCAGGAGGAGAGGAGGAGTCAGCCCACACCTGGGGATGAGCATCGTGTCCCCTTCCCACCACTGATGCTCAGAGTGCAAAACCCCTAAACCTTCCCTTTTATCCAGAGAGTGCAGAGGGAGCCAGCAGTGAGGGGCTGGGCAGAAACAGGGGGCTGTTAGAAGGGCTGGTGTTGCACCCCAAGCCAGTCGTGTGCTGGTGCTCACCACCACAGCAGCTCGTGCTGAGTCATTTGTGCCTCTGCACATCTCTGCGTGTGACTGTGGCAGTCAGGAGCAGCCTCGGGCTGACAAAACACCCCCTAGTGCAACACACAGCACCTGGCTGGCAATGCCATCCCACCAGGAGGTTGGGATCTCTGAGTGCCTGCACCTCCAGACAAGTCACACACTTCTCCTGGGGCTTGCCATGACCATCAGCTCTTTCAGTGAGAGAAGTTCACAGTCAGGCTGCCAACATGGGCAGGGTTTGACTGTCTTTATGTCAGGGCCATGTTAGAGTCTTTGGAGGTTTTTGGCATGGAGGTCTAGTGGAAGGTGTTTGGAACTAGATGATCTTTAAGGTCCCTTCCAACCCAAACTATTCTATGATTCTGTGATAACTCTTTGGTGACAGAGATGGTTCCTGCTGTCCCACCCTCCTTCAGGGACCACCTCCAAGCCCAGGAAGGAGAGCATTCAGGATAAGGGGCTCCAGAATGGCCAAGAAAGAAAGACACATGGGGGTCACCCACTGCCTGTCTCCAGGCACATCCATCCCCTCATGCTCTGAGCCACATCAGCAGGAAGAAACCCCCACATCTCTATGGAGAGGGGTGGCAGGGCCCAGCTAGCGAATGCACACGTGCCAGAGGAAACCTGAGACCTCCCCACAGGACTTGTGGCACTGCTACATCCTGTGTTAGGAGATTTAGGATTTAGGGTACCCCTGGCACCCACTGCATAAGTGACAAGCAGCTGTCAGCAGCTTACGGGGGTCTCCAGCTGCCTGCAAATTTCTGCATTAAAGCTGTAAGCTCTCATGCCTCACTTGGGAGCAATAAAACGGGATAGGGTAGAGGCTGTCGTGATAAATGGGGCATAAATCACACCTCCCCCTGCTTTTCCCCTTCCTTGGGGGGAGGTGGTGCTGCCAGAGCCGTTACCAGCCCTGCTTCAACATGCTCAGACCAGTCCTCTTCTGCCTGCGCAGTCAATTAGAACTTCATCAGAAATCAATTTGTGAGGCCCAGCTGAGATGTACCTATAGATCAGGCGATGCCAAGTGATTATTACACTAATGGAATATTCCATTGATTAATTGAATATTTAAGTCTTGAAATGTAAGCCCCACTGTCTTATCCGTGGCTTGTTACAGAACTGAGCAGCAGAGATGTTGCACCAGCGTGAGAAGCCAACCTTGAGTCTCACTCTTCTGGGGCAAAAGGCAGAGGGTTTGGTCCTGGTCACACAGGAAATATTTCTACCTGTTTGGTAGACTCCTCAGCCACACAAAGACATTCCTCTTTCTTGTGGCAGCAAAAATAATGTCCTACCTTTTTTAATACTGTGGGCTTGGACAATTCTCTGATTTGGATGTCGTGCAAAACTGTGTGCATTGGAAGATGGGAGAGAACGTCCATGGGGAATAACAAACACACCTACAAAAAGCACATGGAGTAGCTAAGGAGGTTGAGAAGTGTGGGGACCACTACCTGGGCTCCTTCCCAGGCCTCTCCAGCTGCCCACCATGGCCAGGCAGCACTCACCACTCCCACCTCTTCCTCCCACGCAGAGCTCCAAAAAGCTCAGCCTTTCTCCAGCAGCGCCAGCTTGGATGGCCCAGCCCTGTCCCAGGGTCAGCACTGCTCCCATTCCCCAAGCCCAGAGAGGAAATCCTCAGTGATTTATTTCATTTTTTACACACAAGCAGATGTCAGGACTGCAGATCACAGCCAGCAGGTCAGGAAGGCCACCCAAGGGTTTTCCAAGCTCCTCTACCCACAGCCCAAAGAGCTTTTCCATGCCACAAAAGCCCCAGGTGTCCAGAGGGCAAAGGTGGCCAGATGCCTCCTGCGTCAGGCTTCCGGATCCGCTGCATGGAGAGGGCCAGGTTACTCGTTCCGTGAAACACCTGGTTAAGTGCTTTGTTGGACGAAGGCCATAATGACCAAGAGAGAGAAACAAGGCAGAGATGGGGGAGAAGGGAGGGGTGGGAGTGCCAAGTGGAAGAGAGGTGGCCTGCAGCTGGAGTAATCATCACCAAAGGGCCCAGAGGTGGGTTAAGGAATATTATTCCCAAATGGCATTGTGTGAATAACTCAGCAGAGAGCCATTAACTACATGAGCAAGAGAGGGCTCCAGTCCTCTGCACAGAGCTCCTGCTCCCACACCAGACACTGAGGTCTCCCTTCCCACCTCAAAGAGCACTGGTTGCCCATGGCCAAACCATGTTGGGTGGCTATAGGAAGAAGGAGCCATTCAAACCAGAACAGTGACAGTGACCTCCATGGCAGATGTCCAAAGGCTTGGAGAGCCATTTGCTTTTCTCCCAATGGGGTTACAAGCATCTTCTTGAAGGTTACAGCAGTGGTCACTACTTTCAGAGAAATCATTGCAACAGTGAAACTGAATCCTTGTTCCCACCTGCTGCCTCTCTGCGAGGCCTAAAGCAATGGCTGTCATAAAACCATGGAAGGCCAGATGCACATAGGCTTCCTATTGTTCCCACCTTCCCTTCTCCCTGTGCACAGCATCCTCCTGCCCCAGGATCCATAAAGAACCCTGGAGCCAGCCAGGCTGAAGGGAGCACACAGAGGACAAGGACCATGCCTCACTTCTGGCTGGAAAAGATCAGATGTCCCCACTGCAGCTCAGCTTCACACCAGCCTTTGCACAGGCCCTGGTCAGCACTGGTCTCCACTATTGTCCACAAGGTGTACTGAGGTCTTTGTTCTGGCCTCTGGTAGCAGAAGCTGCTTAGCTGCTGACATGGGAAGCAGCATTCTTTCCCCTCTTTGTGTACATTTTTCTGAAGGGGAAGGTAAAAGTAAATGGAGAGGAAAAACAAGTATTGATAGAAAAGCTAGAAGGAAGAAGAGAGCTTTTCATCTCACTGAGAGATCTGACCTTTCAGTGGTAGCTTCAAGAAACCTCAAGCGAATGTGCTTTGCTGGCATTTGCTGCAGGTGAATCATAGGGAGTTTTCATCCCCTCTCTCAGGGGATAATGTCTAGACATTTATTAACTTGCAGGTTCTGGGTGTCTCAGAGACCTGAGGAGTCTAGAAACCTGAAGTCATGGTCTTCAGTGTTTTCTCAAGCAGTGGATCCCTATGGAACCAGCATTTTCCCTGCTCAGCAGCCCCTCTCACCCTCAGCAGGGGCTTGCAGAGGGACGTGGTTCTGCAGCAGCCTTGTGCACTACTCAAGGTCTTCACGCTTCAGCTGCAAAACACAGCAGACTCATAAAAACAGCACGGAAAGATGGGCCAGAAATGAAACACATTCCGCTGAGTACGGGTTTGTGTTTGCAAAAGAGAAGAGGAAAGTTCATCTGTGCTGGTGCAAAACCGTACAGCCGCTTCCCTCCTATGGCCATGAGGAGCAAAGTGTCCAGGCTGCCTTCCTTATCAGAGAAATCCCTGCTGATGCCAAGGGCCAAGGGGACACTGCAGATCAGGCAGCAAGTGGGGCTGTGCCTTTCTCAGGGAGAAATGAGGTGCAGAGTGATGGAGAGCCCATTTTATCCCTTCGGCCTTGAGTTCCCCTGGCCTCTCCTTGGCCAGAGGGGCGGCCATGGCAAAGGCATTGCAGCAGGAGTGTCCAAACACACACGAAGGGATTCATTCAGTTTGTCCAGATATATTCTCCATCTCCTGCTGTGCAAGGAGCAGGAATCTCTTTGGCAAACCCTGGAACACAGCCCCTGGAGCGGAGGGCAGCAGGGGCAGCCCAGGAGCCAGCAGCACAGGATGGCTTGTGCAGGGTACCACAGCTGGTTCAAACAGCAGCCACTGCTGGCATGGGAAGAACAGATAACATCACCAGAGTGAGGTTTGCTGCCCCACAGCAGAGACCCTCCTTCTGTCCAGGGAACCTCAGCTACAAACCTCAGCTAGAAAACGGGAGGAAAAAATGGAAGTATGAAACTATGACATGAATCGCAGGGAGATTTCAGACTGATAAATATTTCAGGCTGACAACTATTCCTGTCCTTGAAAGTTCATCCATCAAACTCTCAGCAAGGCCTTCACATCCCAGGACCATAAATACTAAGACCTATTTTAACAGCTGCTTTCATCGTGGCCAATACCAAAGGATGGAAACCAGTTACAGATCAACCTTTATCCTCGTGTACTGTGGTGTAATTTACTGCACCTATAAAGACTATATTCAAATATGATTCTGTTTTAATTATAGTCCCTGGCTGTGCAGGATCCATTTCTGAGCTGATTTTACCTTGTTTAGGTCTGATTCCACACAATGTCAAAAATTCAGAAACAATGGCAGCATTAGTGATGTAAACAGCCTTGGTCTTATGGGCAGGAAGAGTTTTACTGTCTGTCTGTGGAAGGAAAATTCGATCAAAACCCAGGAAAACCTGTTTGCTGTCAGGAGAATAGAAATGCTGGCAATTTGGAGCTGCAATACTCCCCTTCTTGGCTCTGACGTAGTTACGAAGTGATGCTACAGCAGCATCTGCCCCCTGAAATGGGTGTCACAAACTCCAGTAGGCAGGCATAGGTCCTGCTCTGGTTTTTCTACAAGTTCCAGACCCACAAAGGACTAGAGGGACTGCTTTTGTGGGGGATATTTGGTAGTCTTCTCCTCAAAATCTCTGAATTTTAGGGTCCCCGCAGGATGGAGCAGAACCAGGAGCCTCTTGCTCACAGTAGGAGGGAAGCACAGAGCCCTTCACTGTACCACATCCCTGTTAGCAATGGCCTACAATGATAAAGGGGGAAACTGGCTCTGCTCCTTTCAGTCCCAAAAAGGAATTTCATCCCCAGATCCTTACACCAGCTCCAGACTTCAACATCCCAGTGCTGAGTAGCTGCTGGGCTTCTCAGTTCCCAGCTCCAAGCACCATCTTAACGAGGAGCTCTTTAAGCAGAGCCGTTGCCTACCGGGCGCTCTTAAGCCCATTTCATTCATGAATTAAGTCCCTGACAGCCCATATCTCTATGATCAATATGTTTGTTTATTAGCAGCAGCTGCTGTGTTTTAGCAAAACTGGAGGACTCCAGCAGGAGCAGCGTGCTCTAACCGCAGAGCAGGGCTTGGGATGGGGAGGAGAAGGACCTCCTGCTGGCAAATGGGAGCCGGGCTGGATAAGATTTCACGCTAATGACCCTTTAATTGAAATCACTGCTCAGGACAGATTGCTCGGCTCAGGGATATCTGCACTGATGGCTCCTGGTTTGGCCACTCCCGAGATGAGTCCATTAACTCGGCAGCGGTGAACAAAAGCACGCGGAAGGGACAGCGAGGGGTCACCCATCCCCAGCAGAGCTGATCTGCGCATCCAAGGAAGCCCAAATCAGTAGCTGCTGTAAATGGAGACCTGCACAAAGGGAGGAGAGAACATGCAGCTTGTTAGACCTTGTGTTTCTGCTTCCCTGTGTGGATGTGGCCTCTACTGTCTCCTTTGCTGGGCAGGATTTTTATATATTTTATATGTTTGTTTGGTGCCTAGGAAGGGAAATCAGAACATTAGGGTGTCATCTCCAGCTCATGGTGTGACCTCAGTCTCACTGTGTGGATGTTGCAAGGCAGTAATACCTGCCTACCCCAACACATGGTAGGCAGGAAGATGGACACAGCAGAGCAGAACAGGAGCTGGAGAAAAGGGAACATCCTGATCTCCTGTCTCCTTGTGCAAGTGGCGAAGCACCCTGAGGTCCCTTTTCATTTAGCCTTCCCCTGCCATAGCCTCAAGGCCAGCACCACCCAGGAACACAGGCACAGGTGGGGCTGGTCCTGGCTGGGCTGGCACCACAAGGAGAGCTGTCCCCACGTTCACCCCACATATCTGAGCGTGGATCTATCCCCTGTAAAGCTGGAGACCCTTCCCCACCAGGCAGGCTCCCAGGGAAGGGCAGAACATGGCTTTCCTCCCCACAGATCCTGGGGAGCTGTGATATAGAACTCAGGCTTGGCAAAAAGTCCTCAACAGACACAGAGATGTTACAAGGGTACGGTTCCTGCTCTGTGCACCCACCTCATTCCCAGTCAAGAGGGAACATCCCTGTCCATGGGGAACCTTTGTATCATGAGGTTTATCACGGGACAGAGAGTGCTGATGAAACCCAGGCTTGTTAGACGTAGGCAGATCTTTTGGGCCTGTTTTGTAAGTGGAAATGTTGATGTGTGTCTCTTGCAATGTGAAGAGATGTCTGAGTGCACAGAAAGGAGGGTTATGAACCTGCTTTGAATGCATTTATTATTCCCATTAATTACTATGCCTGCTAAAGAGGACCAGCTGTTCTAGGAGGCTGTGGTACCAATTTATCAGGAGAAGATTCCAACAGAAGTCGTAGAGAGTTTTCCTCTGAACTTGGGAGGATGGAAGATGGAGGGTTTTTAATTAGAACTTGTTATTAATGGGAACGTAGCAAATTAAAAATAGTCTCCCTCCCCCCACTCCTATTATACGGAGCTCTGATCTCAATTAGAAAGATCAGGGACTAACCATTGAATGGGAATTACTGAGATGAAAACTGATTGAAAGACAAAAAGTCACAGACAGACACATCACAGGGAGAGAATGGAGATGGGGAGCAGCAGGACCAGGGAACAATGAGCAGAGGCTGGCGGAGGCTGCCTGCAGCTGCCGGGCGTCAGGCCGAGAGCTGCCGGCTGTCTGCCTTCCTCTGCAGGGAGGACACCCTCCCAGGGCTGCTGCCAGCAGGGGCTGTCCCTGCCAGAGCCATGGCAGCTCACCTCTGAGTTGAGGCTTGAGTCGTGCTGCTGGGCACCAATGGTACCCCAGGTTTGTGGACTCGGCAGAGTGGGACCACAGGCTCTCTCCTCTGTGAGCACCACTATAGGGAGGCAGGACACTTGGGGCCATCTGGGGTGTTTCTGGTGGGTGCAGGCTCCTGTCTGCTTGTCATTGCACCTGCAAAAGTTTCCCATCTCATCTTGCCTCGTTTCCTTACTCCTCATCCTATCTCACCCCACCATCACCGTAAGGCCCCAGCACACACTTCTCTGCCACAGGCTCTGCCCTCATACACACTGTGAGCAAAGCAACATCTCAGCCCCAGATCTCTGGTCTCATCCTGCTGGTTCCCCAAATCCAGCAGTGTTGAGGATGCCCTGAAGCTGCTGAGTTCTCAGCAAGGAATGATCTAATTGGTCCCCAGGCTCCCCACCCTGGGAGCTGTAGCCCCACCACACAGGCATTGAGTGCAGGGTCAGTCCCTGCCATCCCTGGGTGGGCAAGAACAGGTGGGTTGGAAAGAGGCTTTGTGCTCCATTTTGGTTTTACCAATCAAGTTGGGGAACAGGAGATCAGGACTCAAACCTGGTGTGATGCAAAGGGACGTCTGGGTCTGACCAAACCCATCTCCTGCATCCCAGTGTTGTTAAAACTTGGTTAATGACACTTAATGAGAATCTCATCTGCTCCCTTCTCTGGTCACCTGTGGATCAGAGCCCCTGTCTTCCTTCCAGCAGATAATCCATGCCATATTCCAGGGCAGACAGGGACCTTGGGCTGAAATTACAGCCTTGCTTACTAATTGCTGCATGTTCTCTCTCCGTAGGTATATCATTGCCAGCAATTAGCACAAAATCCTTTCCCACTCTTGTTAAGTTCCTGTGCTGCAGTTAAATACTCCCAGATCCCATTTAAATGATTTCAAATGCAATTCATTCTGGCTCGTTAAATAATTCCACAGCAGTGTTTGTCGTTTTCTCTCTCTGTTTTCCAACAGACACTTTCTCCCAAGAAGAATACAGCAACTGAAGAACGGAGAAGGAGGGGGAAGGGGAAGTGATATGAAAGCTGAGAGATTGGGGATCTATTGTCTGTGCCCATATTTTCTCTTCTTTTTTTCCCTTCTTCTTAGGTTGAGATTTCTCCTGGTAGCTGGATTTTGAGATCTAATGGCCCGGGGAGAACAGGACTCTGCCCTTGGCATCCTGCACCACATAACCAACCATAGGAAGCTGCCTTGTGTTTCCTGCTGCATTTCCCCAAGTCCAAGACTGTGGATCAGCAGGAATGAGGGTCAGTGAGACAACAAGCAGCTGCTCAGGTCCAACTCAGGTTGCTTTGGGGACAACCTGCCCGTTCCACATGTGTTTCTCCCACTTCCAAACCTTATCCCTTCTTCTCTCATCTTCTTTTCCTTCCTGCACCATCCTACATCTCCTTGCTGCTGGTCCAGCACCCTACAGCACTACCTACCTCTCTTAGAAGACATGATCTCTACCTTGCCTCCCATGGTAGGAGCAGGGGTAGTGGAGGGGAGAGGCCAGCATGGGCTGAGCCTACACCCCAAACACAACCCTCATGTTGTCCTTCCCACCATGGCTGGATGACATCATCTTTGGGTTTTGTCTCCCGGTGGCGTTGCCAAGTCTCATGCATACAATGCACATTTCCCAATACTGGATACTTCCCTTAAAGCCCCAGTTCATGCAGACAAGTGATTCAGCAAGACTCTCAGCTTTTGGCTTATACTGAGGAAAAAAAAAAAAGGAAAAGTTCTAGTTCTTGTGGTTGGGGAAAAATAAATAAAAGCTGTGAGTGCTATTTGAGTGCAACCTACTGATTCCAGAGCCAGAAGGCAAGTGAAAAGAAAACAGCACTTAATATCTTTGTTTGAATTCAGAGACCAGACTGGCAAACTCTGAGTGTCTGGGGTCAGCAGTGCAGCATCTGCTGTGCCTCTGTGCTGGGGAGCAGGTGAAGGACTCAGGCTCATCTCCTCAGGCAGATCTTCGTGTCTCCCAGCCAGGACTCTGCTCACGACAAGGATGGACACTGTGGCAGGGCAGAGTCCATCAGGAATATCCAAAATCCCATTGCAATTTTAGTAGCTTTTTTATTCCCTCCTGTATCTGCATGAAATGCTGCTGCCTGCCAAAATTGATGGCTAGTCCATTCCCACCCAGAGACATTACCTGATGTGAACTCCATGTGCTGCCTGGTAAGCCAGTGGCTTTCAATCCATGGTCCTTGAGACCCAGAGGTCCAGTGACTGCAGGGAGTTGTGAAAAGGTTGCAAAGAAAAGTAATTTCCTCCCTGACATTCAACAGTCCACGTCTGTGTTGCTGCCAGAAAACTTGTAGTGGCCCTTAAGCTAACGAAGCTGAAAGCCACTGTGCTAAATGCATTAGGGATCCTGTGGGATGGAAGGTGGAAGAACAAGAGAGAGTGCTGTCAGCAGGATGGGAGCTGCCAGACTGCCTGTCAGGGAAGGAGGAGAAGGATACGTGAAGCACGGATCCACACGGTTCAAAACTCGACTTTGTGTTTATTCCTGCAGGCTTTTGTTTGTTTATGCCAGAATGAGTTTCAAGTGAGGTGCATGGATGATCTCCTCGAGCCTTTCCAGGGTGGGAGCAGGAAACAAGGAGTGCTCACAGCTAGCAGTCCTCCTGAAAGGCTTGGATGGGAAATGTGAGTTTGGTCAGAAGGGAATTACACTGAAAGGGGTGAAAGCAAACCAAAAATGTCACAGCAGTGTTCATGAAGTAAAGTTTCCTCCTGAAAATCAATTTGGCTAGCCACAAGCCTTGGACTGAGATGCCAGCTTATTCCCAGGCAGACATGGCATTGCAAGGATGGTACTGAAAAACATCCTCTAAAATAAATGGCGCAGTGTAAGGGAAATCTCTGCTTGAAAAATGTGTGTCCCCATCTGTTAAACAATATTCAGGTGCTCCTGCATTTACGCTCCCTCCAGATTTATGCAGCGATGGCTTTAAAGGCAGATTGTCAATGAGAAGAACAGATGGAGGGAACAATCCTCCCATCCGAGCTTTGCACCAGAACTGAAGAAGTTTGTAATCTGGTTCTTGTTTACAGAGCCAAGGCTTCAAATTAAGCCCCCTCTGGTCTGACTGAGTAGCTCAGGGAGCTGTGGTGGAGCTGAGATACTCCTGGTTTTACTTAGTCTTTTCTGCTGGTTTCCCATTAAGAAATATTCTGTAAAAGCAACAATGGTGTCAGGGATTTTTTCTTCGTGGGCACACACTGAACATGGGCCAAAGACTACAGGGCAGCAGACACAAAATTTCCTTCTTTCCCATAGATATGGCAGGAAATTTTCCAGATGTCTGAGCCAGCTTCCCAAGCTTCAAGGCCAACTGGTGAGCAAAGTCTCTCCGCTATCCTGAATCTTTCATCAGCACAAAATTTTCTGTAAAATGACAAAAGTTATTTCATGGAAGCAAAATAATACACAGTCATATCAGCACCTCAGCTCCCAATCTCTGTTTTCTGTATCTCCATCGATATTCAAAGGAAAACAATGTGATTGTTAATTACAAACTGTTTTGAATGCATGAAAGAAACTGTTTCAGAGCCACAGCCAGCCAGAGGCAGGAAAGCTGAGAATACGATGTGCACCAAACTGCTTTAAAGGGCAGAAAGTCCCTTTGTAATTAAAGCTGATGCAACCATTGTAACAGACTCAAGGTGGAAACATTATCTTGCTTAGCTTCCCACTTGTCTCCTCTCTGCCTGTTGGGTTTTGCTTTGGACTAGGTGGGAAATGCTGAAATATCAAGGGAGTGCTTTGCATTTCAAAGAAGTTAACGCATAAGTGATGTTGTGATTCATTAGCCATCTATGGATGTATTGGTGTTCCAGGGTCCACAGCCCTTACTGGAAGCCGGTGCTCCCCTGTGTTCATCTGCTGGCAAGTTGCAGGTGCTCAGGAAGGAAAAGGCCAGCTGGAACCTGGCAACCCAACCCTGGTGGGAAATAAAAGAGAGCTGGAGTTTGGTGCAACAGTTAATCCTCAAAACACAGTTTCTTTCCCCCACTCTAGATGATCTTTTTAATCCCATCATGATCCAGCCCACCGTGGGGAAAGTAATCCCAACAACCCGATGATGTATAGGATGAAAGCAAAGCTCACAGCTGTAAACAGAGAAGGAGTCCAGATGCAGTAGATGGCTAAGGTAAAACGTAAATAAGCATGGACTGAGGTGTGCAGAGGGTCCCAGTGAACACTGGGCAAGGCAGGAACAGGCTCTGATGCAGACACACACACATATGGTTCTCAGACCCCCACAACTGCCGTGCTTTGCCCCTGCCCTGCTTTCTCACCCACATCACTAAGCCAAACCCCTCTGGGGTGCTCTGCTTTTCCCTTTCCCGTCCATCTTCTCCAGTTTTATCCATCTGCCCTCACGATCACTCAAACCTAGCTCCTCCTCCCCAGAAAGGAATGCTGAGAAATGTGTCGATGCCATTGCAGGGAAACACTTCTGTGAATCTGTCCCTCTCTCGACCTAATCCCAGACACACACCAGCAGCTCCAAGCATGACCTGGCCCTTCCCTCCTGGGCACCTGCAATGCTCCCAGGGTGCTTTTTCTACTCCATAGGAGCCGTGTCAGCATTGGTGCCCTGTAACAGCCTACCCAGAGCCCCCAGCCAGGCAGCTCCCTGTCCCCTCTAGCTCCTGACACAAGGAGCAGGACAGTCAGCGGTGACGCTGAGCCCAGCCAGTGGCTGTCTCTAGGACTGTGGTCCTGCCCCACATTGTGGCTCTGCTCCTCCTCCTCCTCCCTCTGCTCCCAACCTTCCTCCTACGGGAGCGGTGACTAATGCTGATGGCAGTGCTGCTCTCCGCACGCATCATCCCGGCGCACGTGGGAGTGCGAGGGTGAGGGAGAGCGCACGGAGCGGGGGGAGAGCGATTGCCAGAGTGTGAGACGGGCTGGAGGAACCTGCCTGTGACAGTGGGAGGCGGGGACAGCCCGGGGACCTTGAGGGCATCCAGGTTGCCTCTCCGGGCGCAGCAAGAGCTGGGGATGCGAAGGGGTGTCCAGGTGACACTTCGAGGGGGACGTTGCTCCTCACCCAGAGCCAGTGAGGGCACAGACCTGGGGGAGCTGGAAGCACTAGGCACACTCCGAAGGCTCTTCCCAGTGTTTCTCTTACATGAGAAACAGCAGGAGGCCAGGCAGAACAGCTGCGACACTTCTGGGATCTGCTCTCCCCTCGGGCTGGTACCTCGTATCGTTTCTGGCAGCCATGAACTGGTACTGGGGGCTCGTGCCACGTCTGCCCTCTTTTGCCCATCCTGCCGTGCTCCTGCCGCCCACACACGGCCAGGACAGTCCTTGTCCCCTCTTGCCACTCCCATGCACCTCCTTGCCACCCAGCCGGCTGCAGGGAGGCCGGGCAGTCTCTTAACCAGCACGGTTGAGCATCCCTCTGTTTTCCAGGCACGTGGCTGGTTTTTACAAGCCCACTTAAGAGCGGAGGAAGGGGCGAGCTGCCGGCGGCCGTGCCGGCGTCCCCGCGGGCTCCGGCGCCCCCGCTGCCAACCGCATCCCGGCGAGCCTGCAGTAATGGGCTAAAGAGCGGCGGAGAGAGCCAGAGCAGCCCGGTAATGCGAGCCGAGAAGGCTGCGAGCGCTGCCCTCCTCCCCTCGCCACAGCCAAGCCCAGAGGGGGAGCTCGGAGGGTCTGGTTTTCTCTCTCCCTCAAGGGGACCACGCTCCCTGAGACCCCGATGGGGATGGATGGGTAGATAGGACCAGGATCAGGCCAGGGGAAGTCTATCCTCCCCTGCATCCCACCGGTGGTAGCTCCAACAAAGCTGATCACTTCCCTCCCCTTGCCCTGCTGGCTGCATCCAAGCCACTCTCAGGGATACAAGGTCCCGCAGTAGTGAGGAAGGCAGCAGAATCAGGCCTCCTCAGCCAGCTTGGGAGCCACTTAATTGACTGAGGATTTTAATTACCTGTGCACTGGATAGGGCCCATGCGGAAAAGAGTGACAGGCAGGCGGCTGGACCGGAAGGCACAGAACAGGGAAGGTCATTGCTGAAGGTTTTGGGAGCAATATTATAGAGCAAATGTTACTGAAATACACCTAACACGGGCCATTCTGCACGCTGTGCATCCCCAGGCAGGTATGAGCCATCAAATGGGACCCTCTTGCACTTTTCCTTCTGCAAACCTCACCAGGCAGACCCTACATGGGACTGGAAGCACCACCTCATCCTGGCAGATTTCCTGAGCCTTTGTAGGCTGAATGGGGATGCTGGAAGGCACAGCTCACTGACAGGAAACTTGGGCTGGAGAGGAGGAACCACTTCTGGTTGTTTGGAAGGAAATGGGAGTGGCAGCTGCTCCATCTGAGGGCAGGAAGACGAGTAGATGTAGTGCTTAGGGACATGGTTTAGTGGTGGACTTGGCAGTGGTGGGTTAACCATTGGACTTGAAGGTCTTGGAGGTCTTTTCCAACCTAAACAACTCTATAGTGCAAGTCCGTGTTATCAGGCAGGAGGCAGGTTCAGTGGTAGCAGCCTTGGCCCTCCCATTTATTAGAGGAGCCTCGTCTTCACAGGGAATGGGGATGGGGGGGATTCAGAGCACAGAGGGCACAGACAGAGATCCCTCACCCAAGTCCTGCCCAGATCTCACCAGAAATGTGCTATGGGACAACAGGGACAAATTTAGGGATGCTGAAGGTGTTCAAGCCTTTGTTTGCAAAGATTCAACAGCAAATGTCAAGGCTGCAGAGCAGCATTTGTGTTGACTCAGAGGATTTCTTGAGGCTTAAAGAATCCCCTTAGAAGCCCCTAGACCTCAAACCCCATCACTGACACCATGACCAGCAGTGGCAGGTTTCACTACCTAGCAGCAGTGGTGATTTGCTACATAAACCTCATCCATTAGCAGCGGGATGAAGTCCCAAACAGGAGTTTTTATGGAGGGTTCTAAGCAGGTTTTGGTGCCGACTATTTGGATCAGAAACACAGTCCTCACAGGCAGCTCCAACCATAAAAAGGGATGGGAGAAGCAATTAGTGTTCCTCAGTCTTTGGCATAAAAGCACTGATAGAGGAAGAAGAGCCCCTCAGCCCAGCTGGCAAGGACAGAGCAGCTACTGAATCCAGGCTCACCACAACCTGTCCCCTCATCCTCATCCCCCACCACACACATCCACCCATCGCAAAGGGGACATGTTTTCCAGGCAGCCCTCATCTGGAAGGACCTCAAGGGTTTT
Organism: Corvus kubaryi; assembly: GCF_017639235.1. NCBI lineage: Eukaryota > Metazoa > Chordata > Aves > Passeriformes > Corvidae > Corvus > Corvus kubaryi. The sequence continues at coordinate 5,419,475 of NW_024581133.1, read as the reverse complement.
GGCAGCTGCTGCACCACAGAGCATTTTCCCTCTACGTGAAGGTCTCCACTCCAGGAGAGCCCATAAACAGCCGGCAGTGGTTTCGGCACCGGGGCAGCCGCGCACTGGAAGGCGCTGCCTGCCAATTCAGCAGTGCGAGTGCCTCGGAGGGGGCTGCTGCGAGCAGAGAGCTGGCCAAATCCTGCTTATCTGATGGGATCTACCAACATCCCTGCTCAAAGCAGTACGACTTCAGGGTTTTTTTGTCAGCTGATGATATGAGGCTGAAATGAAGATAAATGAGAGCAAAAGAAGATGAGAAATCCCTCCTCAAAATACATTTGAACTCAGGATAAAAAGCAACTCAGCAGCAAGGCCTTCTTTTTCCTTCTCCCCAAACTTTGGGAACTCGGATGTGGGTGTGAATATCACTTTAAGGATTTATAAAATGACACATGGCCTCACCTGTCAGTATGCCAAAATCTGAATGTCGGTTTTAATTACACCGAATATTTTACTTTCTTATGCAGAGGCATAATCAATTATCTTATTTAAAGGCATTACGATAATGTGTGTGTAAAATGGAGCCATTCCCTGTATTGCATTAGATTCTCTAATTATAGGAGAATGTTTGGAGCTAAAATGTCAGCCTGTCATCTGGCGGGTGTGTAATTCATGATCTGCATTTGCCGGCACGGATGGAGCTGACAAAAATTGCATTCATTCTCTTCCACTGCTTTGGCCTCAACTTTGCCTGGCCTGGAGGTGACAAATCCCACCCTGTCTCCCTCTTGGAGCACAGTGAATCCATCCTGCCCTGTGCCAGGGGATGATGCTGTGAGGAGCTGAGCTTGACAAAGTGTTTTCTGTCGGTGGGTGTTTCTTAGTTAGACTTGATGAGCCTGGAGAGTGAGTGTGGGGTTACATACCAAGCTCTTGGGCACTGGGGAGCTGTTTGGATGTGATCATGAGCTCAGCAAATGCTTCCTCATGTCCCACATGGCGGGAGGAGACCAAGGCGTGAGCGGAGCTGGAGGCAGAAGACAGAACCCACCAGGGACTTTTCAAAACAGCCTCATCTGAATTACGAATAATGAAAGCCCTCCAACTCTCAGTTATTAAAGCAGAGGGATTAGATAAAAATAGTGCACTTGTTTCTTGGGATCTTAGTCCTTTCTCTAAGCATTACCCAAGTGAAAGCAGCCTGGATGGCTTCAGTGTCTGTTTTGCAGGACAGTTCCTGATCGCATCCATGACATCACTTCTAGGTGAGCAACCACATGGAGGGAAGAGAGAAACCCCCTTGTCTTGGGGCAGGGGCAAGGGGAAGATTGGTGTTTGGGAAATTATGAAACTTTCTCAATAAATGAGAAACACTGCAGTGAGATTGCTGTGAGAGCACTGAGACAGAGACCATGATCCCCGCGGGTGAGGGGCAGCAAGAAGCATCGCCTGGACGTGACACAGCAGCAGCATCCCAAAAGGAAGGTCCCGATGAAGGAAATGTGGCTGGTGGCTGTGCCATTAGCCAAAGGGACAAATCACACAGGGCAGTGCCACTGCTGTGTCCAGCTCCAGGACAGAACCTCCCCAGTCAGCCAAAAGCAGATGCTGTAGGACCAGACACGCCACCCTGGGCTGTGGGCAGTGCAATCTCCTGGCCTGTCCTTACACCCCAGATTTCAGACCAGGCCACCCTCTGGATTTTCTGCAGTGACCTGGATTGATGCAGCAGAGCAGGACATGGGTCGTCCCATTGCTTCCCACATCCCCCCTGCTTCCCCAGCCCTCAGCTCACAGCACTGCCTTCCCTGCATGCAGGTATCCTAAGGCAGCCTCATCCCAAGGCTGCCAAGGATCCGCACGATGCCATTAAGAGACTTATTAAAAAGTGATGCACCAATTTAACACCTATTAGCCAGCACGGTGCCCTTTTACAGCACGGGGGAACCTGCAAATGGAAGCCCCAGCTCCCAGCAGAACCCTAAGAGGCTGAGTTTAACTTTATGGCTCCAATTAGAGCAACACTAAAGCAGTACCGATGCTGTGGATTTATTAATGCTGAGCCCATCCCAGACGGCTGCTGGCCAATGCCAACAGCAGGCACGAGCAGGTGCTTTGCCAGCTGTGTCCAGGCCACCACAAAGCCCCATCCCTGCCAAGGGGAGGTTTTAGGGAGCTTCTAGGGAAGGGATGGTGTCAGACAGAGGGGGACCAGGGGGAGAACAGGCTGAACCCATCCCTGGTCATTGCTGCAATTTGGGCTTCCTATTTTAGGGGATGTCACCAGCTGGTAGGATGCCAAGGCCAAGCAGGGGAATGTCTCCCTGGGTCTCAGATCTTCCTTTGGTCTGGATGAGCAGGGCCAGAGTGGGAGGGAGAGCAGCTGCCTGCACACGCGGGCTGGAGATGTTTGAAGTGCTTGGTTGTTCCGGGAGGTTTACAGGCCGCCTTTGCCTAATAAAGTAATTTTTTAGCATCTTGCGTCACCCTAATTACTTGTCACAATAACGAGACACAGCCCTCGTGTGCTGTGCTCCCTGGCCCAGGCAGGGGCAGGCACAGCCAGCAGGAGAGGCAGCAGGATGCACGAGCCTGCAGGGAGGATGGAGATTTGGTGTCATGCATCCCCACCCCTCAGCATTTGAGGTCATTTCCCCATGCACCTGCTGGTTCCCATTTCCTCATCACTGCTCCCCAGAACAATGCACAAACACCTCGGGAGGGCCCCTCTTGCCTGGGTTGTGTTGCTGGTGGGAGCCTTTGCCAGCTGCAGGGATGGGAGCGCTGTTTCAGCAGTGCTTCAGGACCATAAATATCCTCTCCATGGGACAGAGGGATGTCCCCAACCCTGAGCCACTAGTGCCTGCTAAGGACAGCTGGGCAAAGGCAGGACAGCAGGAGCAAGCAGGTCCTATTTTGGATCCTCCAGTAGCACATTCTTCTCCATGCAAACCACCCATGGGGCTGCAGTCACGCCACAGCAGCTGCTACATGCCCCAGGAGCAGCCACTGCCCACATCCCTGCCTGCACTGGCAGAGGAGGCAGCACAGCTCCCTCTGAAACTCTCTCCCACCCTTCTCAGGCTGCTGTGAAAGCCCAGGAAGGATCTCATCGCTGCAATTTTCTCCCATGCCCATCACTGGCTCAGCACCCAGCATGCCCCCAACAGCACAGGCGGTCATTTCCTCACCATGAAACTCTAACAGCTCTTTTTCACTCTTCATTCAGACAAACAGAAAAACAAACAAATCATTCCAGGCCTTTGTAATGAGAGGAACATTAGCAGCAGGTGAAAGCAGATTTTAATGAGACAAAACTGTTCCTAATATAGCCTAGGAACAGCAATTCCTTCCCCTCCCTTTTGCTCTTCTGTGGTTTGAGTGAGTAAAAAGCAAATTAGCATGGGGAATGCACAAGGTTTTCCCGAGCAAAGTACAGATCTAACAGAGAGCTTGTCCCAGGTATCTGTCCCCACTTGCTCCCTGCATGGATTTCCCCATCATCCTTCCCCTGTCTGTCCTCCACAGTCTGAAACCAGCCCTTATTCATGTGCAATGCTCACAACATGTGAACTTTTCAGGCTCAAAACCAAACAAACTCATTCTAGTTCAGCATGAAATGTTTGATTCCATTCTCACATTACTTAACTTGGTTTTTATGCTAAAAAAACCAAAAATATAAACCAAACCCAAACAAATAAACAAACAAACAAAAACCAATGGCAAGCACCAAAACCCGAGCATTTGGGAACAAAAAGTCTCAAGTTTGGGTTCTGGAGAGGCTAATGAACCGCCTGGATGTGGCCACAGGCTGCCCAAGAAACGCCTCATCTTTGAGCCAAACCAGGGTGTTTGACTTGAATTCACTAGTTCCTTTTGTTCCTCTTGCCACTATTTTCTCTGCATTTGTTTACATGAAGAAAATCCCCCCCCTTCCCATTCCCCGGCTCTCCTCACATATTAGAGGAACATTATAGGATATTTATAGCTCAGCTGAGCTTGCTAAATGCCTTCTTCTAGGAAAATAGTTAATCAAACTGTCTATTTTGACTCTTTGTTTATTCTCTCTCTCCCATCTGCTCCTGCTTCCGTTGCTGGAGGCCGAGCACCACCTGAGTGAGAAGGGACAGGGGTGCACAGCTCAGTCTGGGGAGGTCACCTGGCTTAGGAAGGAGCAGCACGAGTGAACACCAGCTCTGCCCCTGGCTTTGTGGACACCCCTTCAGTGCCGCCTCACACCTGGGTACAGCAGGGGGATAAACCAGGCTCCAGCCAAGCCAGGACTAGCTGAGATGAACACCCCACTGACGGGGCAGCTCAGATGGGAATAAAGGGACTTGCAAAGGGGCTTGCCTCACTCCAAGGGAAATCCCAGCCACGTGGAGCAGTCCTGGCTGGAGGACAGGCAATGCGCTCTGCCTGCAAGAGGGACAGCGATGTTTTAGCTGACTGCACCCATTCATCACACACTGGGCAGCGCAGAGAGGAGAGCCCCTGAGCACGGAGGACGACGTGCTGCTGCCACCCTGCCTGGGAAAGAGCATCCCCCGGCACAGAGCACTTCACTGCACGGCTCTGCTTTCATTGAAAGCCTGGCAAACTTGACAAACTTTGAAGAAAAACCCTCGTGCCCTCAGGCTGCAGAGACAGCTGTAGTGTTTGCAAAGCAGGAAGGGGGATGCCTCTGGGAATCCCACAGCGACACAGTAGGAACAATACGATGTGGGAAACCTCCACTTTTTTTCCACCAGAGATTATTCATACAATCTCAGAAAGGTGACAGGAGTGCCAGCCTGCTTCCAGCCCCTCGCTGTCCCCGGGGTAGCTCTGGAGCCACATCTGTACCAGCACATCTGGCAGGTGCCCCTCAGAGCAAAAGCTGTGCTCCCCACCTGAGGACAGAGCTCTGAGGCATCCCACCAATGCCTCTCTGCACCCCCACCTGTGGCCACGTGGCCAAAATCTCCTCTGCTCCCCTTTCTCTTAATACATAGAAGAAAAGCATCTGAGATCACTGCGGTTTTATTGTCAGATTTGGCAGCCTTTTCATATTTGCTTGGATTGAGATATAAATTGAATTTGGTTTTCTCCCGCTGACTCAGTTATTTGTTATAGGAATAAGCATGTGGTAATGGATTAGACAGGGGAAAGAGATTTCTCTTTCAGGCGTGTGCACAAGGTGGGATTTGCCATGCCCTGTCCCACGTTTTCCTGGTGTGGCTTTGCATCATCAATGACTTTGCAAGCACCTTCCTCTCATCATCTGGTCACAGCTGGACATGGGATTCTTTTCATGGCAGACTTGTGCTTCTTTGCCCAAATTCTGCAATGCTTTAGTGCAGAAGAAATTTAACCAACAGTGAAATCATTTGCTAAGTCTGCTCCCCATCCTTATCTTTCCCTCTCCCTTAGTCCCCATCAGCCCCTTTGCTGGAAACAGTGCTAAACATTTCTGGGGCTCCTCAGCTGTGCCTGCAGCAATCTCCCTGCCCAAGGAGCTGTCAAGCTCCCTTCGCCCTTCCATCTTCCATTTGTGCAGACCAGGAGTGGCACAGGATGCTCTCTGCACCCCAGCCACATCCTTCCCACCTCCCCACGTGCAGCAGGGCCACGCTGCACCACCGCCACCAGCCCTGCAGGGACAGTGGCAGAGAGAAGGGCAGCATATGTAGCATTAATCCCTGGATTTTCCCACCAGCTTTGGCATTTCTACACTTCTCATCCCAGCATTGCTGCTTCATCCATGGTGTGGCACCCCTGGTCTTCTTCCAGTGCCCCCTGCCCACCGGGGGGCAAACAGAGCCCTCCAAATCCCAGGCATGCTGCAGGCAGCAGAGCCCAGCTCCGGCTCCCCAGCATCCCTCCTCCATGGCACATGGGGGAAGTTTTCATGGGAGAACCCATAGAATCCTGCTGTCCCTGGCACTCGACAGGGATGCGGGTCGTTGCAGCATCCCTGAAGCCACAGCACACTCTGCAGGCACTCACACCACAGCACCGACCCCAAACCGTCCCCAGGTCCCTCCCCACAAGTGTCACAGCCTCGAACCCAGGCACTCCACGTGTCCCTGAGGATGGTGGCACTGGGCTGCAGAGGAGTCTGTGCCCACAGCCCAGCAGGTGCTGGGAACTGGGGCCACGCAGAGCCCATGTCCACAGCCACCAGCAGGCAAAGACACCAAACAGAGCCCATCCCATCATCCTCCCACCTTCCCCAAAATCTCTACCAGCCAAATGCACCCCCCTCTTTACAAATCACCAGGCATTCACTGCCTGCAGCCCCCCCCCCCCCCACAGTGGGATTTGGCAGCTGAGGGCAGCTGCTGCAGGGCTTTGCCCCTTCTGATGCTCATTCCAGCTGCAGGGCTCCAGCACGGCTCCGCTAATTCTATCAGCATAAACATGGTTTATAGGGCTGCCACTGCTGCCTGTCAGCTTTTCTAAATCACCCTGTGCAATGGCCTCCATCCCTCCCCAGAACACCAGCCCCTCTCCTGAGGTCAGAGACGCTCGGAGATCCCCCTCAGCAGCAAAGGAAAGTTTGCATCTGGCAGGGATGTGACAGGCTGGAGGCACCAAGAGCAGCCTCCAGCAAGGAAACCTCCACACCAGCCAGGGAGCAGGTCAGCCTCTCCACACCCCTGGAGCACACCCTGCAGGGAGGCATTAAGGAGAAAATAAAACCAAACAAGCAAGCAAGCAAACAAACAAAGCCCTCAGAGGAGAGAACATAGAAGTTTTGTAGCTCTATGAAGTAAAAAAGCAGAATGGCCATAGACCAAACTCTCCATCAACCCAACTGCTGCCACTACCCCCCACCCCGGAGCATTGTGGTGGTGGTTTTGATTTTTTTCTTTTTTTAATACTCTAACCAGCTCCCCCAGGACATGCCCAGTACCTACTCCCAGCCTCAGGGCAAACATTTTTTGAGTTTGGGCCCACATCAAGACATCTATGAAGCACCTATGGTTCCTGACCCCCTCACCAGGCCCAAAAAACCCTCACATCAGTGGTTTCACCTGGCCCCAGCTCTTAGGCATCTCCCTGCCCCAGTGCCACACATCCCAGTGCAGGGAAGGAGGCCAGAGCTTGCCAGCAAGCAGCAGCATTTCTGAGCAGAGCTCTTACAAAATTCCCATCCCTTCCCACATGATGGGCAGCAGAAGCAGCCAGAGCATCCCCACCGCGGAGGAAAGGAGCCATGAGGCAGACAGAGCCTCTGGGTGATGCAGCACTGCAGTGCAGGCTGCCAGGAGCCAGCCAGGATGCTCCTGAAGAGCATCCAGCAAGCCTCAGTAACGTGAAACCCGGCGTTGGCTGTGATTCCTGTTGGGAAGGCTGATGGTCAGAAGAGACACTGGGATGTCCCAGGGCTGGACCAGTCCCATCAATGGCTGCTGTGGGGTGACTCTTGATCTCTAAGGAGGCCCGCCCCCCCAAAAAAAAAGTGTGTGAGTGGTCCCAGGAGACAGTGAGGATGATGGGGGCTCTGGGGAGCTGGGCGCTGGGGAAATGTGGCTCAAACGAATCCACATGGGGGAGCGTGGGATGCCAGCTCTCTGCCCCAGGCTCTGAGCCTCCAGAGACACGTGCGTGGGGGTTAAAACCCACTGCTCAGCTGGCAGAGGCAGGGGGGTCCCCCGGGCTCCTGCATCCTCCCTGCTGGAGTCGCACACTGATGGAGCTCAGCATCCTCCTGGGGTCCCCTGTGCTGCGCCCATCAGCATCGCCCAGAAGCTGCTACTTTCAGGGCACCACTCCCAAAAACTGTCCCTGATGTGGTCAACTAAACAGCTAAGCCAGCAAAGGGACTTTGTTGCTGCAGCAGGGCCTCTCAGCTGGCCCTGTCCACCCCTCCTGTCTTACCTGGGCTGAGCCTCCGCTCAAGCACAAGTGCCTCTCATAGATATTTAAAAATAGAAATAATAACAACCTCCTCTCTTTCCTGCCTGGCTAGAGAAATAGCTTAATTAGTTAATAAGGGGCTTAATTTGTTGTGTAGCTGTGTGAAGAACTTGCAGAGGGCAAGCTAAGTCAGTAAGTCCAAGCAACAAGCCTTAGGGATAGGCTGGGGAGGGGAAAATGCTCCCAGCTGTCCCACGGGGAGACCCAGCTCTGCCTCCAGCATCACAGGAATTTCCAGGCCAGGCTTGAGGACCTTCTCTTGGTGGTGAAATAGCTGTGTCCAGGTGGAAAAGTTGTGGCAAATCAATGCTTTGTGTTTTGCCAAACAATTTCTGCCCATGTTAGCAGGGTAGGTGGATCTTAAGCAAGAGGCTGCTGTCCCCAGACACAGGGGTCTTCCCTTCTCTGCATTGAGGTGTGGGATTCCCAGTATCCCCCCAGCTCTGAGGAAAGGCAGGAAAGTGACCAGAGGATGGTTCTTTATTCCCACACACTCAAATCCAACAGCAGTGAAGATGCTGGCTCCTGACTATGGATGCCAAACTCTCTCCAAGTGCACTGGGCTTGCATTCTTGGGGACACTGCCCTTACCTCCTGTGCCCCTGTCCCAGCTGCAGCAGCAGGACCTGGCCTCCCAACACCCAGTTCCTTTGGCCAGCAACTGTCTCAGCAAACTCCTGCCTGATCCAAAACAACCTGGCAATTGTTTATCCATAGCAACATTTACAAAGGCATAAAATGGATCTTTCTGTGGAGTCACTGCCGTGCTGCAGAGGAGGCTTCAGCGCTCCTCGCTCCCAAGCCTGGGGCAGGGGATGAGGGCCCTGTGGTGGCAGCCAGGATGCTGCAGCAGTTATAGCTCTCAGGAATGTCCTCACAGCCCTGGTTTCTGCTGGATCTTGTTGAGGGTGAGCTCTTACACTCCCTTGACCCCTCTGAGCACCAGCTGATATCCTACCAAGGGCAAGGGCCAGTGCTGAGCTGCTGATGGAGTCAGAGACGGAGAAGGCTACGAAAAGAGTCACACTAGGAGACACTGGAGGAGCCTAAGGGTTTTCCCCTGCTGTCCAAGGCAAAGCCACAGAAAACTTGTCTTTCTTCCCCCATGGCAGGTCTCTGCATCCTGTTTGGGTGTCATTATAGGTAATTCCCTGCTTGACATCTCGTCAAGATGTCATGGGGGAGGGAGGCACCATTTCAAGAAAAGACAAAAGGGCTCTTTCTTCATCAGCATTAACCTCAGGCAGCTCTCGAGAAAAATTCTGGGCAATTAGTGGAGCATAAGAAGATTTATAATTGAAATCTAGTTTGTAGCACTACAGGCGGCTCCCTCGAAAGACATTTCTCAGAGACCAAAAAAAAGGGGGGAAGAAAATAATAGAGAGAGACAGAGGGAGAGGGGGAACTAGTTAAAGAGTTTTAAAATCTCGCTGAAAACTCCATTTAGTTTAACATTGCATGATAGCTTTCATAATTCAGAACAAAGTGCAAAGCTCTTTAATGAGGCCATTAATGACCCTTTAATTTACTCCACCAGGGCAGAATTCATAAAATATTTATGTTCCATTTACACAGGATTTTCCTGAGACTCTTCGGGGCAAGTCACCATCACAGAGCAGGTGGGATGAAACAGAGGATTCTTCTTTTCTGTTCCCACTCTTCTTCACCCCGGTGCTGAAGCTCCACATGTGCCTTTTAATTCTGCCAGAGAAGCTGCAGGGACCCAGGAGGGAGGAGAGCCATTTTTGACTCTTCTGCATGGTAAACAGATGCAGAGTGCTCTCTTGGATTTCTTGCTGTAGGAACAGTGAAATCCTTTTTAAGATTGAGCTGTGGCATCGACAGCCAGCCTTGGAAAACATTTTTAAAAATCATTACAACCCAGCTCCAATTCATTACTGACTCGTGATATCAGATTTGCTCTTGGGGTAGCACTGTTGAGAGCATCTAGGGAGATATGACCCCCCAGCTTTCCAGGCTGCTTTCCATGCTTTGGGTGGTGATGGGGGAAGGCTCAAAGAATGCAGGTATGGAGATGAGTGCTGAGGATGCTGCTGCTGACTGCTCTGCTTGCTGGTGAGGGTGGGCTGGACTGGGAGCTGCTGCCAGGCTGATGGTAGGGGTGGTCACTGAGATTGCCTCTTGCCATCTCAGCATCTCCTGCCCCTGCAGCTGTGGGAAGCTCAGAGAGCTGTCAAGGGCACATAGGGCAGTACCCTGAGGTGAGGATGGGCTGGTTCATCACCCCCATTCAGCACTTCCTGAAAGCCACACGTGAGCTGCAGGTGATGCTCCAGTCTGGTTGTCCCATGATCCAAACCAAGCTATTTGTCTCTCCATGTTTTTTCTTCCATTACAGATTGCAAGCAAGGAGAAACACCTAGGAGTGCTTAATTGCTTGTATGGGCTGAAATATCTCTTTATATTAAAAAAAAACCTAAACAACCCTTCCTAGTTTATTCCAAAGACCTCATTCTCATTTCTTCAGTAAATGTCAGTTTCTGAACGTCTTCATATAAAAAGAGCCATTAATCATTGCAATGAGGTTCACAGCATCTTAATCTCACTTTGACCAGCCTTCTCAGCTGCTTGCTCAGCTTCAGGACTGTTAAGCACTTCTCATCTGCTTCCCGCTGCAGTTTTGACCTAAGGAGGGTGCGTTGCACCAGCAAACAAAATATTCATGGCAAAACCAGGAGGACAGAGGTGCCAACCCACAAGAATCAGCCCCTCAAAAGCCTCTGCAGAGAGAGGTGAGGAAGATGCTCCAAGGGTCTCGGCACAGTAAGAAAGCTGGAGCCCATTGGAGAACATGTCCAGAGTGTTTCCAGCACCTATAAATAACAGCAGCAGCTCACACCTCACAGGCTGTAGGGCTGGGTCTCCCTGCAGCTTGTGTCTGCTAAGGTGTGGGGACACAGGCTCAGAGGGAGATGCATTTTCCATCTCACTTGCTCCCGGCCCCTCAGATTCAGGTTCGGTTGTCATTCTCATTTCCTTTCTTCGCCCCTTATTTTGCTGACGCAGGTTACAAGCCCGATGGCCCATCGAGGTACTGACACCGCCGGCTTCGGTGCGGTTCATGAGTCACCCTCCTCGTTTCACAGCTAGCAGGGCTGCTGACGCTGATGCCCTCAGAAAGGACACATCAGCAGGAGCATCAGTACCTTTGAAACCGTGTCAGCGCTCATCAACAGCAGGCTGTGTGCACGCTGGTTTGTTATTGTAGGGTCTCTGGTGCGCACTGGGTTCCATGCACTGGGTTTGTGGCTGTAGGGTCATTTTTTACTTCAGGGGAAGGAAGCAGAGAGGAAGATTGCTTGACCTACTTGGATCATTCATGCAGAACTGCTTTGCAGCATAGGGTCAAGTTTGTCAGAACACTTACATCACAAGAAGAAATTATGGCCAAAAGAAACTTTAGACATGTTCAAGGAAAAAATAACAAAACCCCCACAGACATACACTCCAGTGGAGGGAAAAAAATGGATGCTGTGTTTCAAATATTTCAAAATATTTGAATCTCACACTCAGAAGTGATCTGAGCTCCAAAGGCACCAGAACCCTGACAGGACAAATGGGAAGCTGGTCCCAGTTCAAGCCCAAAGTGTCAGTGAAGTGGTGTTGCAGGAGATCAGTGAATGGGAGAGGAGGGAACCTGCAGCAAGAAGAAGAGGCAAAAATGGAAGTGGCTGCCCAAGGGACCAGCACGTCTGGCAACAGCAGGTTACCCACTCTGAAGGGATGCTCTCCATCCCAGCCCAGAGATGGGATCCCCCTAGGTGGATGCATGCTGTGCACCACAGAGGTAGGAAAAGTCAAATTTTCTTGCTGAAATCACCCTCAAAGGGAGAGGCAGGAGGTATGAGAGCAGCAGTGCTAAGGGGAGCCCACGGATGGAGCTGGCTGCCCCCGGCACTGGGATCATTCCTGGGATGCTGCCTGGTACACTGACAGCTGACTGACAGAGAGCAGGGAAAGGACCAGGTCTGAGCAGCACGGGGAACTCCTGCTGTCCCACAGAGCTTTGTGCAGACCCGGATGCTCCAGGGGCTCTTCACTCCCTCTGGCCCAATAAACAAACAGCTCTGGGCAGCTCCAGGAACAAGCTGTCTTAGTTCAATTGTTATTTGATTTCCAGAAACATCAATGCAGGGATCCCATCCAAACTGGACCCTGTGTTGTTTACTAAGCACAGGCTGCCACTTAGTTAGAAACACATGGGGTCTTATTACGTTTCCCTGGAAAAAAAAAAACAACAATGGTTTAAATTAAAGAGGAAAATATTTAGTAAAAATCAAAACTTGTACTCACACACATAGAGGCTCTGACATTTCATAACCACTCAATTCCCTGCTCCTCCATCCAAGTTTCCTGCTCAGCACAACTCTGCTTACAAAGACCACCACTAGGGAAGCTTACAGCCAAGAGCTTGGGTTTGCTAAGGTTTCCTGCATTGACAGTCATGTGGGGCCAACACTTGCAGGCTGTAAAATACAGGCAGGCTCTTGAAGCTTTCTACATTTGAGTCAAGTTCTTTACATCTCCAGGTAGCTCACACACCTCCAGGGCTCCCAGAGCTAAGACCTGGCAGCTACTGCCCTGAGGACACGCAGTACTTGAAGCCAGCAACACACCACCTTTATGAGGATCTTTTTGTATTTCAGCCAAAACCAGAAATGCAGTTTCAGCCACACTGAAAGACCCCTGCACATATACCATGAGTGACCCAAGCTCTTCTGAGCAGTTCAAGATCTCTCTCCACCCTATAACTGACTGCACAGACACCTGAGGATCCTCATGCATCCCCTTTCCTGCTGCTACTCTAAAACCCACAGGACAGGACAGCTGAAACACTAAAAGCCTCAATGTGGTCACTTTGACAGGCCCAAGATGCAGGCCAACGCTCACAAGGTGTCTGTCATACAGGTGGTGTTGATGCTGTCTGAAAATCAATGTGTTTTTGAGACAAGCCACGAGGTACAAACAGGAGAGGATCAGCAGGCTTGTGGGAATGCCCTGTTTTCCTTTGTACAGCTGCTGGATCTTCTAATCAAGACTATCTGATACACTGATGTCATGCTGATAATGGTATAACTCTATATCAGCCTAATGGCACAATGGGTTTACAAAAGGAGCAGTATATGCAGAAATATGCATTCATGCTTGCTAATCCTTCATAAGCCTGTAATCCTGATTTTCTTTCCCAAATAATAAGTGCAGATCTATTAAGACCCTATCACTAGCTGCATGCTAAATTCCCCTCTCCCTGCCTGGAGTCTGCAGTGTCCCCTGCACGTGGTGGGGCAGGGGGTGACATGCCATCGCCACCAGCTCACAGCCCCCTGGGGTTCCTCCCTCATCTGTACCAGGGGGAGCACATGGAAGCAGCCACAGCTTCACTGCCACTTCACCTCCTTTCTGGAGGGTCTGAGGATGCCTTCTAGAGGGCATTTCTGCATCAAAATGAAAAATATTTATTCACAGGCATGCAAATAAGCAAGAGGATAACCAGCAGTGCTTGACAGCTTCCTCCATCCAGTCCTAGCATCCTCCGCTCTTGCCATTTGTGTCCCAGCACTGCCAAATCCCCACCTCCACCAGCATCCCCAGTCACAGACAGCTGCTTCCTGGGAGCCTTGGTATCAACCAACCATTCTGCAGCCACTTCATACAAACAACCTGGAAATAACCCTTCTAGGAGTGACAAATTAATAGTCACTAATTACACAATTAATTTATTCTTTGGTACTATTAAAAAAAAGTCTTTGTGTTACGAAGGAGGAGAAAAAAAGAAGAATCTAAGGATTTGTTTAATTACAGCTACAATGTATTGAAAAACCAAGTAATTCTAATGATACAGACAACGCTGTGATTGTGTAATTAGTAATTAATTACCTACAGAAATGACACTTTCTTTTCTTTAAAGCTATTAATTTTTCTTCTTGTTGTTTTGGGTTTTTTTGGTTTTTTTTTTTATTTGCATGCAACTGTCTTCAGGGCACACAAATCATAGGAGCAAATTGCTGCATGGCACAGCAGCTACTAGCCTGGTTCTGTGTGCATTCTTACCTGTGGGCAGAGCTGCTGTATCCTCACCTCTCCCATCCTGCTCCCCACCGAGCAGCAGCCACAGAACTCCCTCCCCAGTTTCCCTCTGCCTGTAACAACTACTCTCCACACCAAGAGCCCTGCAAAAAATGGGCAGCAGGGCAAATTGTGTCTCCAGCCATGAAGAACCACGGGGCCAAAGCTGACAGACAGAACAGCTACAGCCTTCTGTGGAGGGAGTCAAGGCACAGACTGTTAGCCCAGTGCTATATTTATATATTATGCTTATAAGTCCTGATGTTAACCAACGTTATATATATATTTTAAGTATTCATGTATTCACAGCTATAAAGGCCTTTTCTCTACTTGAGCTAAATTGTATAACCGTGACCTATTGTCCCAGAAGGCTTTTTATTCATGTTAAATGGGTACTGAGATCAGAGCGCTCCTTGGTAGTAGGTACAGAAGTGTTCTGGAGGAGACAGGAGAAGATGGATGGTTGTACTGAGGCTCAGCATAGAAACCAAAAACAGGAGAAGCAAGCAGCTCTACAGCCCAGCTGGCTTGGCATCTGAAAAACCAGATGTGGGGTTGGAGTGGGGGCAACAGAGCCCAGCACACACCACTCACTCACACCCACTTCGGGTAGCTCCAACTTCCCATAGGGATCCCTCACCACCCTCCAGTCCCATCTGTTCTGTGACCTGTGAGCCAGGGAGAGGGAGCCAGGCTGGGCTCTGTGGTGCTGTCCACGGCAATGCCTCCATCCTGCACCTCTGACGAGCTGTCCCACCCTGCCCTGCCCCTCGGCGACAGCATTCCTGCTTGTACTGCCCCTGGCAAACAGCACAACTGCTCACTGGCTCTCTGGTACCCACAGAGCCTCCAGCCCCACCCCTGAGCACAGATGCACCCTGGCAGCTCCCAGTTAATATTCACAGGGAAACACAACCTCCCTGCAAAAAACTCTGCATCAGCATCCTGCACCCTCATCCCTCCCTGCCCAGCCAGGAGATCACTGTAAATCACGTCAGTGAGACTGGCAGCCCCCCTGCTCTGATCTTAACCTTTATCCAAGGCCAGGGAACCCCTCTGGCTTTGAGCCTCATGGTCACACAGGCACAAGCAGTGAAATGTTCCTCATCCATCTGTTCATTCCCAGTGCATGCCAAGGACAGCCTCCAGCTCCTCAGAGACACGTTACCTCCACGCTGTCTTGGGAAGAAATCAGGACAAGGCGGGCACCTGGGTGCTGGTGCCAGGATGCACGGTGACAGCCAGGGATGCTGGTGTCCCCTCACTGCCTGTGATACTTCAGTCACTCCGACACAGTCAGGGTGGAAGCGGCAGCGAGCTGGCTGCTGGCTGTTACGCTGGTGCCAGATGGTGGATGAGATTAAAAGAATTTGATTTTCAAATAATCCATAAACCTGGCTGAGCTAATGTCGTTTCATATGCATTATCTTGTAATCCCAGGGAAGAGAACGTTTCAGAGCAAAGAGCCTTATTCTCCCTCCCTGCAAGGACTCTAACAAGCTAAAGATAATCCCCTTTTTGTTGGAAGGTGCTTACAGAGGACCTACAACACCCAAAGTGTGGCACAGGGGCTGTGGCTCTGTGCTGGTGCCTGGGAACAGGACAGCCAGGCACCCAGCACCCTGGGGGATGTCTTGTCCTGAGCTTTGCACAGGTGGGAGCAGCACGCAGCAGGGTCCAGGGACATGCTGAACTCAGACCCCTGGCCAATAAAGAAGGGATTTTGCCACTCCTGCTTCCTAACAGTGCATGGGAGCACATGCTGCATCACTGGGGTAGAGTAGGGCATACATGTATTCTTCTAGGTGAGTCCACTTTTATGTGCACTTTTGGGGATAAACCCCCAAAGCCCAATGCAAGTAAATCAAAGGCATGCTGTGCCAATCTGGAGAGGATCAGGCCCTCCCTAGTGACTGAGCCCCACAGACAGAGTCTGGTGACCACCCTCCCTCTCACACAGCATGTGGCTGAAACCTCAACACTGCCCTCTCCAAAGCAACTGCTGCACAATCAAGCTTATAGGAAATTCATCCTTAGGGATTTCTTGACTTCTCCTTGTTTGTGTCAAATACACACAGTCATTTTTTTGCCTCTATCCCTATTCCATATGGATGCACCCCTATCCCTCCCTAACCCCTGCACAGTGCCCTGGGCAGACCCCAGCACCTGCCCCCCATCCACCCTCTATCCTCGGATGCTGCCTGCCTGCTCCCTGCCTCTTTTCCCTGCACTAGAAGCTCCTTCAACTCTCCTGCTACTTGTAATGCCCCAGTGGAGCAAAGACAACCATCTGCCAATCACTGGGATCCTTCAACATGTGAGCTACAAGCTTGAACACAGCAGTTAAAAATTGTTGATCTTTATTCCATGCTCCAGGTTCCCACACTGGAGCATGGGAGAGCTAGAGCAGGAAGTTATTTTAAGGGGAAAGGGAAATAAAACACCACTGATAGGATTTCCCAGTCACTGCCTGCCATCTAGTGCCTAGCACTGAGCTGTTTCACGGGCAGCAAGCAGCATCCACCTCCATCCTCGGGGGAATTTAGCTCTTAGATTAGAGCCAGCAACATTTGAGTATCAAGCTCCCAGCACTGATAATTCCCCGCCATGCTACTCACTCTGGGCCAGAGCCAGGGAATGGGTTTGGAGTCAAATAGCCCAAATCCTGGTGGGACCTATCAGGGAAAACAGCATGGGAGTGAGGAGAGGTGATGCTGTGTGCTTGCCTGGGTTGTGACACGATGCCCAGCTACAAGAAGCTAACTGAATACAACACAGCTTGACTTGCTGCAAGCTGCTGCCTTCAAGGTCATGTCATTGTCATCAGCAGCTCTGATCAAAGCAGTGCACACAGGCACTGTGTGAAGAGTGCCACAGACAGGCTAAAAATAGGGAGACAAATGGAAGCATGAGGGAAAGGGGTGAAGGGTGAAGCTCATCAGCTGATTTTTTAGAGAAAATCAGGAAACAAACAAAAGTAATAAAGTAATAAAGAAACACTGACTTTGTGACTTGGAATATTCTGGCTCTGGGACACACCTCTGAAGTTTCCCACCCAGTTCAATCCATGGGCAACCACTCCAGCAGAACACAGTCCCTACCAGCCCCTCGTAGCTGGTGATTTTTAGTGTGTTATATGTCTTCAGGAAATCTCAGGAGCTGATGCAATCTCAGGAGCTGATGCTCTCCCTCCCCTTCCTTCAGCAGGGATGTACCTGGTGTCATCTTAGGGAGTGTCTGGCAGCTTCTTGTCCCTCTGAAAGGGCTCAGATAACTACCTACCCACAAAGGGAGGAGAGAGCAGGCAAGACAGCTACAGCTCACCTCAGTCCTGTATTCAGGCAGAGAAAATTAAGGGATATGAAATGCAGAAGGCTCTGGGACAGCTAATGTCCATCTTGCTCACCACCTCCTGCCCCTGAAAAGTGGGTCCCCATGGGTGCCACCCCCAGCAGTCGCCTGTCCCACCCCCTGAAGCAGGGGACTCACTGCCCCATCCAGAGAGGGCACTGGTAGGATCAGACACCCTGAACGCCGTGTTTCCCTCCTCTCCAAACCCCTTACGGCTTGGCTGCCCACTCCCCATCAGATCCCGCTGCTTTCCTCAAGCTCATCCAACACTTGCAGCCTGTGCCACTTGGTAGTAGCACAGCTTGGGAGGCAATTGCTGTTCTGCAGAGGGGGGCTGTGGGTCTGACACAAATGGGCCTCGCCGGGCATTTGGAAAGGGCAGGCGGGGCAGGGCAGCGGCTTCTGAACACACAGAACCAGATTTCCTGATTAGCACATGGCTCCGATTTCCTCCAATGCTTCCAGAAAGCAATAGGCGACATTAACTAAAGGATTACTTAGAATTCAAAAGCAAATGGGATTTGTGACCCATTATATTAACTGGGGGCTGGGGAAAGCTCTACAGAGAGAGAACACTGCCGGCAGGTCACCAAACCAATTATTAAGAGCTCACAGATCACGAAACTAGATATATACACACATCAAGATAAATTTCTATTTGCCTATAGAAGCAAAATGCTGGCTGAGCCACCCTCCAAACCCAGCATGCTTTTTTTCTATGTGCCCATTAAGCCTGGTTTTTATCTAGTTTTTTTTCCCCAATAATTCACTCACCCCACAGGTTTAATGCTGTGGAATAACTTTTGGGAGGGTAAAACCTGAAAGGAGAAATCTAATGGGCATAATTACTTTGATAGATGAGAGAGAGCAGAAAGCAGGCAGGCAGCAGCAGTGCTGGCCCATGCCTCATGTCCTGACATTCCCAGTCTCCCTCTGCCCACATGCCTAAGAGAGAGAGCAGCCCCTCAGAAGATGATCTGCCTTCAACATCAGCTCTCACCTTAAGCTCCAACAGAGTTCAGCTTAAACTTCAAACTGTTAACTGAAAAATCTTTTCCTCAAGTTTTGCCTCAGTTAATTATGAGATTGGATGTTCACGGTAGCCAGATAAAGGGCCAGCTGCTGGCAGCACACAGTCCTGCTCCCAGAGTGGGCTGTGATGGTGAGTCCTAAAGCCTCACATTCGCTCCATAAAGGCTTTGTTGCCCTTGCTCAGTTTTGAAGCTTCATTTTAATATTGCTGAAAGACCCTTCATAATTCAATTGAGAAATGCCCCTGGGTCTCCAAGCATTGCCTATGAAGTCCTGACAAAGGATTTTATACCCCACAAGATCTGTTAGGGAAAAATAGCCTTGAGAGCAAAGCTGTAGCTGGAACTACCTGAAGGAAGATCCTGCTGTCAGCATTTCATACTCACCTCACAAATTCCTGGCTTTCCTTTTTGAGGGCTTGGTGTCAAGGATTGTGTAGTATCAACAAAACTTCTGGGGAAATTTGACCCTGAGTATAAGTTTCCCAGCAGCACCCCTTCTTTTATATCCATTCTTACCTTTGCAGAGATTCACTCAAGCCGTGCCTCCTGACTGCCCCACTCTGTGTCTTTCCAACATGCTGATTAAACCAACCCACAGGGGTTTCACAAGAAAAGGGAGGAAAAAGGTATCCTGAAAAACAAAGGGATCTAGTCCATTCGTGTCACTGGTGACCTCAAGCAGATTTACCACACAATTTTCTGCTGAGTCTCTGGGCTGCCATGAGAAGAGCAGCCCACGCTGCATCCCCTGCAGGCAGCAGAGCACAGCAGGAAAGGGCAGCACCTGCAGAAAAATTCCTTCCAAAGAGACAGATCCCTTCCAACACGAGAATGGGGGCTTGAACAGGACAAAAGCAAAGGGACTGATGCTCCTGGAGATGCTTCATCCTCCAGGACAGGGAGTGAGCCCAAAGGCTGCACCAGCAGAGACAGCACAATTCCCATCTTCCCTGAGCGAGCCCACCCCTTGCCCCTGCAGTCAGGGATGCCTCAGGATGCTACCTGCATCCCAGCAGTTCTCCCTGCCCATGGCTGTATTTGGGAGAATAGCATCTCTCCTCGTACAGGTTTTCAGAGAGCAGGAAGAGTGTAGCCTGTGTCTCCAAAGGCTTCTCCTGGCTCCGCAGGTATTTATCTTTCAATTTTGAAGCCTTTGATTGCTTGGGGCCAGCCAGAAGGATCAACAAACAGCAGCTTCCCATTATGTGAGAAAGAGTAAGGTTCTGAACAGTTCACGCTGTATCACAAAACATATGAGCAGGGCTCTGCTTAGAGAGCACCAACCCCCAAAACTCACACAGCTAGGGAACGTATTTGTAAAAGGAAAGGAAATCTATCTGTGAAGCTGAAAAGTGTTTTTATTAGGACTTGTTATCTCTCCTCCACTGGACAGGAATGAAGGTATCAACTTGCCACAAAGAAAACCTTCAGGTGTCTTTTCTAACATGGTGGCTCAAGCAATGGCTTAGATGCCAGTGCTTTAGAATGCAACTGCTCCTTCAATTTGTGTCTGCTACTGCAGACTTTTAGCAACAGCTGCTGGACTGCATCACACCAGGGTCAGGACATCTTGAGATGCTTCCTTCCCTCTTGGCAAGGGAAAGGATGAGGCTTTTTGTGTATGACTCTCAAGAATAGAAGCATCCTGTGCCAAAAATGGCTTTGAGGAGCAGAAAGCCTGCACAGCCTGACCCTCTCCAGCTTCCTCTCTGGTGTGTGCAGTCAGGAGTGGGTACCAGCAGCACTGATCTTACCTTGGACTTCTTAGATAAGTCCCACATTGCTGCTCTCAAAGCAAGGAGTTACAGGCCCTTTCCAAAACTCCTCTCTCCAGTGCACACTTCACAGGAGAGCTCTTCCTGATCTCACAGTGCCTTGCACTTAAGAGCCACAGCAAACTCAGTTTCTTTCCCAGGCACTTGCTGTGGTTTCAGGTTCTGCCAGAGAACTCATGTGAAGGGGCCTTTGTCAAGGTGAGAAAAACCCTCTAGGGTTTGGATGCAAACAAGCTCCAGCCTCCCTCAACACCCAGACAAACACTCTGGAGGTTCTTCATCACGCTTCCAAGGGGAGGTTTGTGTTTCATGTTCAGCAAAAGTAAAATACTCCCCCTGCTCTTTGTGCTGGACTGCAGGAGGCACACCTGGCAGCAGCAGGTCTCACGCAGCCACGACTCCACAGGTTTCTGCTGCTCTTTCAGAAAAGGCTCTCAGGCTTTGTGCTGCCCTTTCAGCAGTTACCAGCAAAACATATCCCACCAGCCTGCCTGCTCAGACTTCAGCAGCTCTGAATATGGGAATAGGTTCACACTGAGTGGAAAGACAGCCTGCAGCCACCAAGCTCCCAAAGGAAAAGAACAGCCTCAGCGACTTACTGCAGGAGTCTGGGAGGAAATGGGAAGACTCAAACCATCCTCTAGGATCCTCCTGCCTTCCCTCTCACCGAGGCTGGGGAAGAAAACAGTCCACACAGGAGAACTGAGCAAAAGCACCCAAGTTGCAGGATCTGCAATTGTTTGCAGCAACTGGCAGATTTAAATTAAATCAACTACAGGGAAAATAAAAAAAAATAATAAAAAAAAAGGTGGTGTTCCCCCGCACGCTGCAAGCAGGAATTTGTGTTCCAGGTGATGAGAAAACAATTTCAGCTTCCATAAAAGACCAAGCCTCTCACAGACCTGCTACCCATAAGAAGGTCTGAGGACAAGGAAAAAATACTTAAAAATGAAGGATGCTGTTGATTCTGACCTTTCCACTGCTGAAGGAGCTACATGTCTCTCAGCATAGACAACACCCAAAGACTTGCAGTTTGAGTAATCCAGAAATAAGAACTGCCTGGGTTTGAAGACCAGCAAGGTTTCAGTACAGCCTTTTCTTTCATTTGTGCTCTTGCATTTGGGAACAAGCACAGATTAAACAGCACTTTCTATGCTTTGAAAGCTTTGCCCCAGCAATACAAAGCCTGCCTTGGTGTGGGAAACAGGGCAGATTCTTTGGATGAGGGCATGCCTTAAGCTTGTGGCCACAGGGCTCTGCTGCATCTTCTGGAGCCAGTGACAGCCTGAAACAAGAGTGGCAGAGAAAAGCCTAAACCTGTGCTGACTGCACCCATGCTCCCTGAAGATGGGGCACAGCCTGAAGGGAAGGACTCACCTCCCCCTGCTGCAGGAGCTTCCAGTCCTGGAGAAGGCAACAGGCCCCCCTTCAGCAGTGCTGACCTCAGAGGGCAGCCAAAAACCTGCAGTCTTTCAGGCACATATTCTGCTCCACATTTATTTCCTCTCAGAGAGCCACAGCCCTCTGCTGCAGACTCAGCCTCCTTGCCAGGCCTGTGAGGATGCTTCCAGGAACCCAGTGCTGTTGGTAATTTATGGCAAACCTGCAGCTCCCAAACCATCCAGCATTAGAAAATAGAAGGTTGCTGTGCTACCCTCCACCCCAATGGCTTGCATAGTGATTAAGGGTAACTTTGAGGCCTGCAGCTCAACAGCTCCCAAAGGATTGATAAAATACATAGAGCAATCTCCAATTCCACCTCTGGAGGCCGAACTCTCTCTGGATGATTAACGACAGTTATTTCCTCCTCTCTCCCTGCTGCTGGAGCAAGCTGATTCCCTGCAAAGTCCAGCAGCACTCTTGACTACTGAACAGCAACATTTACAACCAGAAAAAAACCTCCAACAACAGAACCAGCCCCAGAGGGCCAAGGCAGCACCACATAAGCCCAGGATAGATCTTCTAATAAAGAAATTGGGGTAACAGGGTCAGGCTACCTGAGGCAGACCCAGCTGTGCTGGGTTAGCAGTGCTGGCCTAATGCAGTGGGAATGGGAGCCAAGAACTCCCTAGAGACACCTTTGAGGCTGCTCCCTGAAGGCAGCAATGCTAAAGCACCTTCCCCTCCCAGCCCAGACAGAGAGCTGCTGCTGCTACCCTCCTTCAGTGTCTGTGGCTGTAACCTGAGGCTCAAGGGGAGGCAGCGTGGGTGGGAGAGCAGCTGCTTCTTCCTCATGGACACGTGTCCTCCACAGCCACTGTGCATCACAGACTCGAGGCCAGAGGCAGCTAACACTAAAAGTTAGTAAGTTGTGAATATCCCTGCTTACATCTCCTCAGAAATCCACCTTGTCCTGGCTGGTGTTCAAGAGGGTCTGTTCCCACCAGGACACACAGATAACCCCCCAGTGCTGCTCTTATCAGAGAGCACGTACCAGAGATAAGCATCAGCCATTGCAAGGAGATACCCTTTGAGACTGAGCCTGTGACAGGAGCCTGGAGCGCAAAGCAAACCTTCTGGGTACCACAGCCCCAGGGAACCACACTCTTGGGAGAGAAAAGGATCACAGCATGCATTTCCAGAAAAGGTGGAGGAGGAGAATTCAACAAGAGCAAAGAACTCCCTCAGGAAAGCTTCACTTTCGAGTATAAATTTTAATGTTTATTCATTACAGGACCAGTGAAGAGAACTGGGAAATAAGGCAAAGGCAAATTATCCTCCAGAGCCCAAGTGAACATCTCATACACACAGACCATGCAAAGCAGCAGCCGTGCTCCTCTCTGGAGCCACGTCCCACATCCTCCCCATCTGCTGGAGCACAGCCCATTGCTTACAAGTCCAGGAGGAATCGATTGACTTTTTTCAGGTATTCTGACTTCAGGTAATCTCCCAGCTCCTTCTTCGTGACCCACAGGTAATCTGCCTTCAGCTCTGCCTGGGACAAATCACTGCTCTGGAGGAAAGCTTTGAAGAAGAAGACTTTGGCTCCCACGTTATCCTCAGTTCTGATGGCCCTGGGGAATTTATACTTGTAAATCCCGTAAGGTGCATTCCCCAGGACTTTGGCTTGAATGTGCTCTCCTGCAAGATGCCAGCAATGCAAGAGAAAGACAGTAAGACATAAGAACACAGAGCAACAATAAGTGCTCCCCTGTATAACAAAAAGGCAGCATAAGCCGTTCCTTGTATGTGGTTCAGACTGACTGTTTCCTCTTTGGCAAAAATACTGACAACTGTGAAAAAACTGGTTTTTCTCATGAAAAAACAGCTTGTCTGAAGACTAGCAAGTCCTCTCAGAGTGGGAGAGGAAGAAAGGGAAGGACAGGGTATCCAGCTTTGCCAATCTTGAGTGAAAAGCAAGGACACGCGTTTGCCATCATCACCCATCTGCCACAAAAGCTAATACAGAGCAGTAAGAGGGAAAGAGAAGCCCAGAGCAAGCCCAGACATTCAGGGGGTGTCTGGTGATGCCCCAACATCAGACTACGATGGCCAGACACGGCGCTGCTGCTGCTGGCAGCCAGAGAACCAACTCCCAGCCTGCCAGCCCCCTGCCATGAAATGCCTTTTTACTACAGCAGATGGCAAATATCCCTCAGAGAGGGCATCGGAAGAAAACCACTGGGACAAACGAGAGGGAGGGTCAAGCTACACACCCAAAAACGTAGCCATGGCTCGCTCAGCTGTGCTTCGTAGCGTCTCTCCAGGCTGCCACTCCACTTGAGGCAGGAGCCACAGCTCCTGGTTACCAATTTTCTGCTTCACCAGAAGCATCAGGTTACTGTCCAGCTTCCTGTTCAACGACGTCCGATCGTTGCTTTTATCAGCATCTGCCAAAAACCAACACATGCTGCAAACAAAGGCTCCTGGCAGCACACTCTGACCCCCTTGATTCATCAACCCTCTGTGCCTCATGCCCAGCAACAATACATGAATGTGGATACATAGAATAAGAGAACCCAGACAGGAATGCTGTCAGTCACTCTGGAAGTCATTGCAGGATTCAGCTGCTGTTTTCAGTTCCAGAAGGAATCTATAACAAGCAGCCTGGATCTCTACCTTGACAAAAATCAACAGGAGCACTAAGCAGAACTTGGGAACCAAATGACCAAACATTTCTCTTGTCTGGAAACCACATCTAGTTTCATCATTTTGCCCTAGTGAACACACACATTTTTGCTGCATGGGAACACTGATTTCCCTGTCAGACAATTAACTGCACAAGTGCCGCCACAGAATCAAGACTCTCTTTAAAACAAGCAAAAAAAAAGACCCAAAAATGCCTTCATTCTACTGAACTGCACTCTGGCAAACAATCTGGGTGTTCTCAGCCCCCACAGACTCCAGGCTGTACCTGTTATCCGTGGGGCAGCTTTGAACCGCAGAAACTTCTGTTCCCACTTCTCCTCCACGTCTTGAACCATGATGACGGTCTTGCCTTGTGCTTCATCCTCATCATACAAGCTTTCCTTTTTCCTTTTGAGCTGCTCCTCCTCCTCCAGCTTACGGATTTCATGATCTGAATAGTGGCTCTTCTCCAGCTCTATCTAGAAAGGCAACATAAAGAATTCTTAAGCCACAAGCACTATAGGCATTAGCAAGCAGAATTAAATTATTTCCAGCTCAGCAAACATAAGGTAATGGGAACTTCCTGAGGCTGAGCATGATTTCCCTGTTTGCAGCAAGAGTGTGTGACAAGGACACCAACACCATAGAGGAAGACCATGGAAACATCACCAACACCCAAGAAATGTGGTGCAAACCGCACACACAGCACTCGGGCAGCAACATCACAGACGGTGTGTGCAAGGCCAGCAGCCCCTGACGTCCCTCTCCCCTCATGCCTGAGGGCGCCATTTCCCCATCAACACCCCCACGCACCCACACACACACCCCCACATCCCCCTCCACCTGCTCCATGAGAGCCGCCATCTCTTCCTCCTCCTTTTCCAGAGGCTGCGTGATTCGGGGAAGCCTCAACAAGCACATCGCCCCAAAAAGCCTCCACGGGCGCCGCGGGGCAGCGCTACAAACCCAGCGAGCGAGGCGCGCCGGCCGCTGCCCCCGGGGCGCCGCCATGGCCCGCGCCCCACAATGCCCCGCCATGTCCCCTCCTCGCTCCCGTCGTGCTCCGCGGCGGCCGCTCCCCGGCGCGGGTCGGAGCCGCCGCCATGAGCGCGGCCGTGGCGGTCGCCGGGCAGCGGGTGCTGGGCTGGGGGTGAGCGGAGCGGGCGGGACGGGCTGTGGGCAGCGGGGGGACAGCGGGGAGGGTCCCCTCGCTGCGGGGTGGCAGCTGGGGGCTTCCCGCTATCGCTAGATCGTATCCCCCCCACCTCCCCAGCGCTCACCGGCGGTTCTCTCCCTCAGGGGCCGCGCCGCCGCCCTGTGCCGCGGGCTCCGCACCGGCCCCTCGAGGCTGCAGGACAGCGCGGGGGCGGCTGCCAAGGAGACGGAGAAGCAGAGCGCGACCGAGCAGAGGTGAGAGCCGAGGCCAGGCCGCGCCGGGAGGGCGCTGCCATCTGCCGCTTGCTGCGAGGTTTTATCGCCTTCGGTGGGTTTTCAGCCGAAGAAGGGGAGGGAGCGACTTGAGTCAATCAGAAACGCAGCTTGTGTTTTTCGGAGGCTTGATCCCTTCTTTCTTTATTTCCCGGTATGAAATAAAACTTTGTAATATTTAAAGAGCGAGGCCTGGTAACTCTTGTTTTCTTCATCAGCTCTTCAATCCTGCAGAGGAACTCCATGAGGTGGGATGGCAAGGTTTATGAAGAGGTCCCGATAGCTCACATTAAAGCAACATACAACAAGTAAGTAAATGAGCTGCTCCATTCCTGCTCTCATGTGAAATAAAGGCCTAGAACCCGGGGTTTGGCCTGCCGTCCTTTTGATCTAAAGGCTCAAAATAAAAGTGCAAGGGAAGTGGTGTTCATGACTGGGAAAATGATCATGATTCAAACCTCAGTGCTGTTCAGGGAGCATAACTGTTCTTGCAGTGTTTTTAAAGCAGTAAGATTGTTTTTATACATTTTGATTACATTCTGATTTGAATAATCTGATGCTGACAGTTTTAACAGCAGTTTACTTCCAGCCCTCTGCTCTAGCACTATTTCTAGTACTATTTCTGTTGAAAAAATTATCATATTCTCCATGAGAGACAGTTGTGTTTCATCAGTGATTCCTCCTGTGATATGTTACTGTTCAAAGCTCTTTCAAGTTCTAGAAGTGTTTTGTGGTTTTTTTTTTGGTTTTTTTTTCGTAGAAGAGGTAAAATGCAGTGAGAGGTGGGTCTGAAAGGGCTGAGTGGGGTCTGAGGTATACTTAGCTAAAGCACATCTTGTCCAGAAACGTCCTCCCTGGGTCTGTAAGGTGACCAGAAGGTCACTGCTGGGTGCTCTGTGCAGCAGATTTGAGTAAGTGGGATACTTTGAAAGGGAGACAGAAGTCCTGCAGTCAGCCATGCCAGTAAGGTGAGCGAAAAACTGGAGAACAAAGCTTTGTTCCAGCTTGCTTGTTCCCTCTGCCCCTGTGTTTCCGCAGCACCCACATCCAGGTGGTCAGCTTTGACAACCAGCCGTTTGCCCGCACATCCTGCGGCACCGAGGGCTTCCAGAACGCCAAGAAGGGAACTGCCATCGCGGCACAGACCGCGGCCATGGCAGCAGCAGTGGTGAGTCCGCACCCGTGATTCCCTCCTCCAGACGGGAGCACTGACTGCCTGGCCCAGACCTGGGCACTGGCCTGGCTCACAGGCAGCACTCCAGAGCTCTTCCACAGCATCCCAAGTTTCATTTGCACACAAAGCGTTTGAAAGAGCTGTTAGAAATGCCCCAAGAGTGAGCTGAGCTGTGCAGGTTGTAATTGGAAACGTAACTTGGAGCCTGTCCTTTCTTAGTGCCGGTCTGCACAGCATCCTTTTTTCCTAAGTGAACATTTCTCAGCCATTTTGGGAATGTAGCCCCTGAATCAGCAGCAGTTCAAGTTTTGCACCATAGGGGACTGAGAAATAGCTGTAGTTACTGTCTGGATGTTTCATATTTGCTCTCTGCCACAGGAGAACTGAGCTCCAGCCAGCAGTTCCAGTCAGAGAAGGTGATGTTCCTTGCACCTGTAGTTTCCAGCTGCATATGGTTTATTGTAAATCTTTCTAAAAACCACGTGGGTGTCCAGGTGGAGGAGATGGGGCTGGCTGTGTCACGGTCCTCATTACAGCAGAATGAGGCAAGGTTAAACTGAAAATCCTTATCCTAAATTAAGTGGAACTCGCTCCAGCCTTTCATGCCAGAGGAGTTTGGTGCCACTGCTGGCCAACAGCTTATTGTGGTTGACTCAGAGGGATATAAGAACATCTTCACTATTAATCTGTGCTCGTTGGAGCCTCATAATAGCTGCGTAGCTGTGCTTGGACTGATTTATTCTGTCACTGTTGTTAGTACGTTAATTGCACCAGAACACAATGAGAAAGAGAGCCAGAGGTGCTCCCTCCACGTGGTGGCAGCAGGGCTGTGCTCTACAGCAGTTCTTCATTTCCAATTTGCAAGCTCCTAGAATTTTTGCACTGAAGGTGTGGACTCCTGCACAGCAAATGTAAAGCTTGCCTGCTCTTCTCATTTACCCTCCAGAAAGAATGCACTGCTCACAGGGGAGAAGTCACCACATTAGAGAAGGGAAAACAGCTTAGAGTTAGTCCTTGTTAGTCCCTTGCCACTTCAGTCATGTATCTATGGATATGTCCTTTTCTGCCCTGGCTTTAGGTCACAGATAGTTTTATTTGAGAGCTTTCTCTGTGTGCAGAGATGACAGTCTAGCACAGAAGTTTTCTTGAACTGCCATGGTCATACCCCAGCCTCCTTTGCTCCTAATGTCTCTGCAACAATCCCCATATATGTCTTCTGTATCCCTTACTACCTAATCTTTATTTTTACTTAAATACTATTATGATAATGAAAGACAGCAGGGGAGCCCGAGTTTATGTCAAAGAGAACACTAACCAGTTGTTCTTTTCACAGAAAGCACGTGGGAAGGGTGTACTGCACGTGCGAGTCATGGTGAAAGGACTGGGACCAGGACGCAAAGTAGGTGTTGGAGTTGCTTTTCCATACTTTTATTTTCTCAGGCATCATGCATGTTTTCTAAACTCAGGCTGGTCTCAATTAACTTGGTTTTTCTGAAGCTGATATAAAGGATTCCTCACCCAAGTGCCCAGTAATGAATTTTTAGAGTCATTTGAATTTTTAGAGTTATTAGAATTTTAGAGTAATACTATTTTGGAGGTAGAATAAAAGCTGTATTTGGGACTTCTTATGGATAAAGTAGGAAAATTGATGGGAAAGCTCAAGAAAAGACTAGAGCAGATATGTTTAAACTGGGTTTTCCAATATGAGTTACTTATTTTTAAGAAATACAAAGTGAGAACCATTGGAACGAGTTGATTTTCAGATGGGGGATTAAACTATTTTGCCCTGAGCTTTTTCCCTTCTCTGCTGTTCCGTGTGTTGGTAACTCATCTGCTGTCTCGTTGCAGGCTGCCATCAAGGGGTTGACCATGGGAGGTTTGGAGGTCATCTCCATCACCGACAACAGCCCGGTCCCCCACAACGGCTGCCGCCCACGGAAGGCCAGGAGACTGTGAGGGGCAGTGCAAGGGACAGACAGCTTTCAACATCAGTTCATCAGGGACTGAGTTGAGTGTTACTCCTGTGACAGAGTCTGGAAAGCCACCCTCCCTGGAAATACTTGTTGAGGGAAGCTTGGAGAGACCATCCTGAGCCTTAAAAATGCAGGAGGTAAAAGCTGCTGGTGAAAGCAGGAATCTGTGTATTCCCTTAGTGGGAAGCCTCGTGGCTACAAAGTTTGTTGATTAAAATGTTGGTCTTTTGACAGCCATTCCTGCTGTGTTCCCAGAAGTATTTTGGCTTATTATTGCCTCTCGACTGCTCTCTTCCTCTTACCACCATATGTGGCTCTTGTCTAGCCCTCCATGCCATTAGTGCCCTTGTGAGGCAGAAGGAGAGCCTGAGATCTCCATCTCCTTTTAGTCATCTGTAGTAAACAACTGCACGGGTCAGGTCATCTTCCCTCTTTCTCTCACTGCTCACATTGGGAAACAAGGCATGGGGTAACTCTTTCCTTCCCCCTGGCTCACAGAGCTACGTGTGCCCTACAAGAGGCAGCTCCCCCTGTTCACAGAGCACCGGCCTAGATCCATTCCTGGCAAAGATCTGTTGTAGTGCTTTGTTTCACCCAAGCTGTACTGACCTGCCACTGCTCTTGGCAAAGGAAACCACCATTCTTTCTAAAGGGGCTGCTGGGATCTTGCCAGGTTTGATGCTTGCAGTCTCTTTGGCCCTGCCTTGTGCACCACAAACTGGATTTTCCAGGGTCCTGGGCAAAGCAAGCTGGGTTTAGTAGACCCAAGGAGCAATGAAATTCTGCCAAGGAGATACAAAGCACTTAAGTCTTGAACTGTATCTCTGTGTATCCACAAGCAGCAGGAGCTTGTGGGTCTGTGATGTATTATCGCTGTCCCAGCTCCATCCAGAATTTCTGCCAAGGAAATATGTCTGGAGCATTAAGCAGGGAAGGTAATAGCAGTAACTGACTACAGGATTGATTTCCTGGATGGCAGGCACAGTGCCTAGCAAAGGGCATCTCATTGAAATCCCTGCTGCCAGAGAAGCCCTGGCCCTACACAACGTGCACTGGGCAAGTATTTCCCCTGTAAACATGGTGTATTTTAGAGCAGCCAGCAGTTCTATTGCAAACGCAGAATCTTCCTTTCTATTATTTCTCATTCTGTCATTCTTCTGTAGTTTCTTAAATTGCATAATTAACTATTTTCTTCCTCTTTAGAGAAAGGGTACCATAGCAACAAGGCAGTGAACCTCCTTCATGGGGCTGAATGGCATACGGCAGGTTTTGAAAGAAATCACTTTGCTTAGAAAAGCCTGTTGAGTTGCATTTGACAGGAGAAAACAAGATTCACACAAATCCCCTACTTTAGTCCAACTCTGAATTTGAAGTGAGGGTAGGTGATCTTAAAGGGAAGTTCCTTGGGCTGTCACAGATTTGACAGCAAGTAAGAGAGGCTCTTCTATAGGTGTTTGACACACTAGAAGAGCTTCCCCCTCACTCCAGAAATATGGCTGCACTAGTGACTTCATATTCTGCCTTTTAAGAAGAAGATAGCAGGTCAGCTATAAACTGCCAAGATGAACTCTCTGAGTACGCAGGCAGCTGGCTGGGGAACGGGTGTGTGATGTGCTTACAGCAGGGCTGGGCTGGTGTGTGTGCCGAGCACAGCAACCAGCCTGACAAAGGAGGGGCACCAGGCTGTGCTGGCAGGCTTGTCTAACACACAGAGAACCAAACACTGCTGTTCTCTACTACAGCCTGTTCATTGCATCAAGGCAGAAGTGTCCACATCACATCAAGTTGATAGAACAAATTGAAAAATAAGATTGTGAAGAGATCTGTGGTCCTTCTGAAATTCAGGGAAGAGTGTGTGGGTGAATGGAGAGTCAGAAAGCAGCAAGAATAAACCTTTGTCTTACCCAGACTTGGAATCAAGGCTGTGTCCTCTGTAAAGGCCACTCCTTAACACTCTTGGTTCCTGGCTGTTTGTGAAGGTTTTAGGAAGTCTGCCACTGCATCAGCATTGCTTATACAGTGGGAAGCTTTATGACCCTCCTTGCTCTGCCTACTTCTGGTAGCTACCCCTACTTCTTCCTCCGACTGGCATTCCTGTAACACCCTCTGTGCTGGACAGAAGAGGCTGACACTGTTCTCCGTGGCTCAGTGGCTGGCCTCTGTACAGTATGATGCAAATCTTCCAGACCCCCAGCTCCCTGTGAGCTCCCCGACATAGTACTTCAGTTGTACAGCTTTTTATTGAAGTCACATTTTCCATCCACCTCTCCTGCCCTGATGGAGCACTACCAAAGCCATGTCCTAACTTAGTGCACAGTCTGAGCTCTTTATCCTGCAGCACATCCTGGGGCTCTGGGGCAGTCAGCGAGGTGAGAGAGCACAGCTGCACACAGCAAGGGCTGGGGTGCTCCTTCCTGCACACACTGTACAGTGAAAGAAGGCTTAAAACTCTGTTGTGGTTCATGTTGCAGGGAATTAATAGACACCAACAGAGTTTAACAATTTCCTCACCCTTCAAATGAAACTATTAATTAAGGGCCCAGTTTTAGTCAGCCACTGGTGTTTACGAGTTCTAATTGCTTTTCTTGGCATCTTGGTGGAAAGCTGTTTTCTACTGGCTCACATTCCTCCTGAGCAGCAATTACTTTACTTGTCAGTAGCATGGCCACAGCATTAGCACCCTCATTAGGGTCATATCCTCTCCCTCTGGGCTTCCCTATTGCTTTTGCACATCTTTCTCTTTGTTCCCTCCTCACTTTTGATTCCCTACACTCAAAGATGACTTTTTCTGTGAAACAATCTCAGAAATTGCTGCTGGCTGCAACGCTTCATCCTGGCTCAACCCTGGCCTTTTCTGGGATTTTGCCTTCCATTCTAAATAAATGATCACATGGACCTCTCTCCATTATATCCCTGTAAATCCCTGTGTAAAACACAGAACAGTCTCCTGACTTACAGATAAAATGCTGCCTCAGGTCTGTTTACCCCTTATAGAGTGCCACACCACCTTGGGGAGTTAGTCTAACTCAGTTACCCTTCCCTTGGACAGCGATGGCACCTGTCAGCCTGGAAAAACAGCCCTCAGCCATCTCTCTAATAGTGTATTATTCTGCAAAGAGGAATTACTTCCCTATCCCCCACAACAAGGACTTTCTACCCAGATCTGCAGTTGTACCTGCTGAATTGGTGATTTACTATTTCTTCCATGAGCATCTCAGTGACAAGTCAGGCAGCCAATTTCGATCCCTTTGTGAGATTCAATTAAACCATTAAGTGATGTCAGTGTCCTTTAACAGCTGACTGTACACACAAGCAGGCAAGGAGAAGGAGGAGAAGGGGACAGACCCTGCAGTGCTAATAAACTGTAGCAGCAGGGGTGGCTTACGGCAGCCCAGCTGCAGCTGTTAGAGACATCTGTGCAGGTTTTGCTGGCTTTCCCTCTGGTGTGGGAATACCTGGCTCGAGATGTGCACAAAGCAGGTCGCTGAGTAGGTGTTTATAACCCTAAAGCATACCTGGGAGCCTTGAAGAAGTAACAGTTTAAATCAGGTTATGTTTTTGCACTCAGATTTCGGCAGGTAATCACAGTGCTGCTTTCATGGCTGGCATCCCTACCCGGCCCCTCTTCCCCTCCAACCTCAGCCCACCACCTCTCAGACCAAAAAGAGATAAAGGGCCCTTGGATTGTTTTTGTGTTTTCCCAATGCGCTTCTCTCCCCTGAAGAGGCATTAATGGCTACTCGATGGCAGTAGGAACTGCTCAGAGGTTTTACTAAGGAACAGCCTTAAGAGCATCCAAGTCCCCACACTGATGGTGAAGCAGGGCTGCAGGGTCCTCTTGGCGAGATGCAGAGGGGAGCCAAGCCTCGATTTTTGTTTTATTTGAAACCACTCACACCTCCTCTGCTGAGCTCTCCAAGCTTCCCCTGCACTAGTGCCACTTGGCAGGGTCCTCTCCGTAACCCTCCTCCTGTGCCCACATCCACTGAGAGTCGGGGCTGTGCACCTGGACCCAAACCTCTCAGCAGCTCCCGAGCCCTAACAGCCATTGCTTGGGAGAGCTGCTTCCAGCAGCAGCTTCACCACTTGTTTTTCTAAAAAAAAGGCAAGCAGAAAGGAGAAAGGATTGGGCTCAAGGGGCTCCTCTGCACAGCAGCAGGCCAGGCTTCCCACCCACACAGGGCTCCAGACAACAAATAAAACTTGGGGCCCCAGGCAGGAGAATGACATATTTCATCCCCCATTCTCCCATCCTCTGCCTCTTCTGCAGGTTCCAAGGTGAGGTGAAATAGAACTCTTACCTCTTCATGCACCAGCCTGCAGGCACACCACTTGCTCTCCTAATTGCCAGCCAGGCTCTCACCCAGCCCCTTGGCAAGACCTGGGTGCTGCCTTTCATTTGCTCCTGACAAATCCACAGAAACAGCAATTTCCTGAGTTGCCAGGGTCAAACTGACCAAGAAATGCAAATTACTTCAGACTGGCCAGCCTGTGGACTTCTTAGTGATGCCAGTGGCTGGGAAGCAGCGTTCTCCAGCACTGGGAGATGGCCTGGGACAATCTGTCCTTGGACATGGTTGTAAAACCAGCCCCATTTACCAAAATCCCTCCAAGAGAAGTGCTGCTGGCTGGGGAGATCCCCTTCCCAGTGATCCTGCAGCCAAGAGACACAGTCACCTAAGGGCCAGCGTAAAACTGGAACAAACCCTGCTTGGCCACAAGCAGCTGCACAGCAGAGCGACTCTCTCCAGCCCTTATCAGAGCCAGCAGGTCAGCACCAACATCACCTTCATATCTGAGCCCTCGCTGGGGAAGCAGCCGATGGGGGATTTAAGGGGTAGGAGGCAGGATGAGGAGAGATTAACTGCCTTTCCTACCCAAAGCCAGACAGGCTGCACTGCACAATTGCACTGTAGAGATGACATTTGTCTGTCCTATGTTACAAGAGACCCTGTTTGGCTGCCAGTTGCTGCTCCTTCCTTACAAAGAGGGATTTTACAAGCATTAAGTACTAACCAGTCAGGGGTGAACCAGTGACCTACCCATGCTGCTGTAGGTATCAGCACAGATAATCTGGACCTTACACTGAATTCAGGACCAGCCCCAAAAAAATAGGGCAGCAGCAATGAAAACTATCCCTCACAGTCAGAGACACAGGAGCACATACTGGCTCTGCACTGGGGCCAATGCTGGTGTTTTGGGATGGGAGTCCCACATGCAGGGACAGTGCCAGCGCTGCAGTAACCCACAGGATGTGTGTTCACCCCAGCAGCTCGGGCCAAGGCTCCCTGCTGGTCGCCACAGAGGTGCTGGTGCCCCTCACCTTTCCACACCTGCCATTTGAACCGCTTTCCCCAGCCGGTTGCCGGGCACAGCAAGGCCGTTTCCATGCGGATGGGCTGTTTCTCCCCGTTGCTGTGGCGACGGCACTGGGCGCCAGCAGGTCGGAGGCGGGAGGGCGAGGATCGTATCTCCCCAAGCTCACCAAGGGCACTGGGTACATTTAATCCGGCACTGCTCCATTTTAGGCCTCCGAGGAGCACCGAGGAGCTATCAAATGACCAACTCAGCAGCAGCGAGCAGGCACTCACACGGACGCTGTGCTGCCAACTGCTCTTAACAACACCCTAAAATCACGTCCAGCAGCAGCCAGACGGCCCTGGCAGGGATTCCCTGCCACCTGCCTGGTTCTCATCCCTCCAAGCCCCTTAAGCCATTGGTCCCACACATCCCAGCTCCAGCACCCCAGGCTGGCAGGGCTCAGGCCCAGGGCTGGATGTCAGTGCTGCCAGTGCATCCTCACCTGCCCCATCCAAGGTAACCAGAAGTTGCTGCCCAGGCAGGCACTGGGACAGAGAGTGTGTGCTCAGCCACCCAACTCTCTCTCATATCCTTCTGCCTCCCCACCTGATGCTGCTGCAACACACCTGGATAGAGGAAGGACACTGGCAGAGGGAAGGATGAACTTGTGCAAGAGTAGCTTTCAGAGGGAACGATTCACTGCCGAAAACAGGGGCTTAGGGAGTCATCTGGGCAAAGCCAGGGCTGCTCTGGACTACATTTGGCATTTTGCAAAGCTGCTGGGTAGAAGGAAAGAAGACAGCCATGGAAAGTAGAAGTAACATGTTCCTGGCTTTAAAAAGACTGAACTCAAACTAGTTCTGTCATCCACAGAAAATAAACTCCTCCAAAGGCTCCAGTTCATACCTGGACAAAGCAGAATGCAGCAAATGCTGGGGACTTGGTAATGTTATTCAAGGGCATCCATGAGCCATCCCATCACATTCCTCTGTAACTGTCCTCAACTCATTAACCAAGTGAGGACCCACATGTTACCCAGATGCTGCAGCACAGCCCTTAGTGTCCAGAACCAGGGGCACTGTGCCTCTTTCCAGTTCTCCTCACATGCAGGACCACAGCAGTCGCCCATGAATTACCAGTTTCCAGATTGCTAGTTTAAAACTGCAGTATTTTTATGTCAAAACATCATTAAAAAAAAAAAAAAAGGTGCCATTCAGGTTTTTTTCCCACATCAGTATTTTTCTGAGAACTCATTTCCTTACACAAGTCCAGCTCTTCCCCAAGAGAAACAAAGTCAAATCAGACCTTGGCCAGCAAACAGCTCTAGCAGGGGCTGGGGCTGCCTGAGCCAGCGCCAGGCTGGAACTGCACTGCCCACAGCTCCCACAGCCCTGGAACAAGGAAAACAATAAAAAAAATAAAAAGCCATTTCACCATTCCCTCCTCCTGAGGAGTATTTGACCAGAAAAGCTTTTACAACCGTGTAACAAGACAGGGAAGCACAACATTCAGGCACATCAATGACACAGACTCTGGAACTTGGATAGCAAGGCCAAAGTAAACCCACAAAATCCTGTCCCGTTGCCCACAAGGACATCAGTTTGCTCTGCAGTGTGCATCAGTCTGCTCACAGAAGGACAGAGGGCCAAATGTCTCACTGCTGTCCCTTTACCACCTCTCTGCCCATAGCCCTGAGAGCTCTTTGGCAGGAAAAAGCTGGCAGAAAAGCAGCAAGACAGAGATCATAAACAAGAAAAACAAAGAGATTTTTTAAAGCATCAGAAATCTGGTTCTTTTAGCTGGGTCAAAATGACCAAGGGAAGAGCTTAATAGATGCAGCACCTGAGCAAAAGGAACGTCCTGTCAGTACACACAGGCAGCTCAATCAGGGCCAGCCACAAGCACTGGAAGGTTAATTGATAGGAATCTTTAGCAGGGATACATCTTAAACATATCCATCTGTTTGACTCTAAAGGGATTTCTGTGCCTTGCTGTCTATTGCCTTTTATATAAGACATAACGCAACTGTCCTGCTTTCACTACTTTTTTTCTTAAAGCAAAGGCAGCACAAGAAGCAACAAAAGATGAGATTTTGCTGCCAAACACAGTTTCCAGCTCAAGCATCTCCTTGTCACTCAGTGCCTATCTGAAAAGCCACGGGCTCAAGAGCTTTCTGGTGTGCTCAAGGTCTGCACAGGAAAGCATCTGGGAACTGCACACAGGAAAACAGAGGAAAGGTTCAAAGGAAAATCACTTTCATGCTCAAGATGCAGATAGTTAGAGGAACTAACAGACAGGGATGCTGCTGAGGTCTCAGCCACGCTGTTCTGCAAAGAGGCAGGGAGCAGCACAGAGAAAACCTGAGTGCCTTAGCCCAGCCTAAAAGCAGTGGACAGGCTGCTGTGCCAGACAAGGTGTGTTCAGCTTTGTGCTGCTGTTGGCTGGGGCACTCACAGGGGATGGAACCCTGCTTTCCTGGAGATGGCTGAGCACCTGCCAGCCCATGTGAAGTGGGAATTAATTCCTTGTTTTGCTTCGCTTGCATGTGGCTTTTGCTTTACCCATTAACCAGTGTTTATCTCAACCCACAAGTTTTCTCACTTTTACTCTCCCGATTCCCTCCCCAGTCTCGTTGGTGGGGGAGTGAGCGAGTGGCTGTGTGGGGCTGACTTGCCAGCTGGGGTTAAACCACAACAAGCTTTCATCCCTTGATCATGCAGAAAATTACCAAAAGGTTAGACAAATGCTGTAAATGGAATAAAGGAAGAATCCCTGAATACAAGTTGGGCTAGTAACAACGTACAAAGGAAAAAACGTAACCAGCATTAGTTCATGTAGACAAGAATTTCAGAAATCTGCAGGAACTACAGAAATGCCTCAGGTGGGAACATTCTTGAGCACACTTGAATTCCAAGTGCCAGGAAGAGGCAGCAAACTCCCATGTGAGATGCCTGCACAGTCCAAGGCATACCCCTGCCATCTCTTCTTAGTGAAGGAACTCCCATCTACATCTTTCAGATTTTTGGAAGACAAAGACAATAAATCAGACTCTTAAAGCAAATTTTGTTTATTCTGGTTTTAACAGAATCTTTATCCTAACCTAGGAAAAATATCAGGTAGAAAATATCTCCCCTTTTCTCCCACCCTCCCCACCACACACACTTTTTGTTTCTTAAATACAAGCATCAAAATTTCAAGCATGAGAGACTTTTCTTTCCATACATGTCTGTAATAAAATTAACTCTGTTGTTGATATAAAATACAGCAGCCAAGACCAGAGGATCTGCTATGCTACTCCAAGGCAATTAGTACCCAGAATGATCAGTTTGTCTGCACACATAATAAGAAAATACTTAGCATTTATCCAGCACTTTTTATCCATGAATCTCAAGTGTTTTACAAAAGCTGAAAATACGTTTTTGGCCTCATTTACGGAGAAGAAAACACCAGCTGGAGCAGGAAGAGATTTGCCCCCAGCCTCAGAATTTAATAGCAGAGCTAAGAACAGATCTCTGGTTTCTCAGCCCCAAGTCCAACAATCCGTGCCACGCTCTCTGCTTCACACAGGGCAGCCTGAACTTGGCAAAAGCCCCAACTACAGAAATGCTGAAGTTTATATTTTTTCCACTGATAAAAAGTCTAAATGGAGATCTGACAGTTAATTTAGTAGGCACTGACCTCCCGAGGCTGTGACACCAAGGAGTAAATGCAGTCTCAGATGGAGCTGCTGCAAGCTTGGGGCAGGGGGAAAAAAAGAGTCCCATACTGAAGTGTGAACAGCTGTGAGAGTGGTGCAGAGGGAGGTAAACCCATGATCTACAGTGTGCAAACAATTCTCCACTTGGAGCTTTAATTGAATGTTTGAGGAACAGATCACAGGATAAAACCCTAAAACCTTGACAAATAGTGTTATTAGATGAGAGGAACCCGCAGCTAAAGCACTGACACCTCCTCTGTTAGCAGTCTCCTGACCCGCCAGCACTCCTGACAGACCTGAGACACCAACAGTGCCAACACCAGGAAAAGAGCAGTGAAATGCAATGTCCTCCCTAGAAATATGGTTAGCAAGGCCAGGAGAGAAGTACTGTGAGGCAGAGAGCAAAGGCTGATTCAAGGACCCCAAGACACCCTTAATTTTGAGGTCCACCACTCATGCCACGAGCAGGCACCACCACCACCATGCAGTTCTTCTCCTCTGCATCACCAGCAGAATGAATGCATGACTCCAACACTCCTCTTCACAGGCATGTGGCCACAACACATCACCCACAGCTCATTTTGGTCCAAACAAGACACCCACAGGGTCCTTTAATGTAGAGGGTCTCCTGTGTATTAGCACCAATTTTCTAATGCCCCTGCTGTACCTCCTATAGGAACGGGACAAGAACAGGCTCCAGCTTCTGATGGAGCTCATCATGATGCTGGGATGGTTGTGCTGCCTGGCAGCAACCAGTCATAAACCAGCCCTCGTGTAAAAACCCCTAAATGCTGACCTACAACCAAAACCTCCATTTTTAAGAGAGAAGGGCAGGCCAGCAGCCTCACCAGCCCACAGTGGCAGGTAATTACACCCAGGAGCTTAATTTATCAGCAGCACAAACACTGCCGTGGTCCAGCTAACACTGACACACTGGCCAGCTGTGCTCTGAAGCCTGAAAACAGCATCTGGGTTCTCACAGAGAACAGTGTATCAAACAGAGAGAGGTGAGCAACCTAAGTCAACAAGTTCATCTCCAAACTGCCTGCCCGCAGCACTGAACATGAATTCAGGTCTCCACCTACCCTCCTTCCTGGGCAAACCCTACTAATTTACCACGCTGGTACTCCAACACACAGGAGGGTGCTAGCAGCTAGGTCTCCCCTCTTCTCAGCAGCAGAACCTGCAGGTGGCCGTGAGGATTCACCCCCATACTGCAGAAAAGTCCCTCTGACATGACCAAGGAGCTGCTGTTGCTCCCCACACCCTTCCCAGACACCCATCTTCCTCCTGCACCCACCTCCTCGTGCATTACAGACACAACCAGCTGCCCTGGCCTGCTGGTGTAGCACCACCTCTCACTTAGGAGCTTCTACAATACTAAGGCACAAAGATTAAGTGACTTGCATAAGAGTCAGGAACACACCTCATGTCTCTCAACTGTAGTGATTTCTCACACTTTTTTTTCCAGACCTCTTGCATATTAAAATGGCAACAGCAGGTTGTCTGGATGAGAGCAGGATCTCATTTCCCCCGCAATTCTGAAGATACAAACAGGGGTAGCTGTTTGTATCCAAGCCCTCCCCATGGCTCCCATCCCTTCCCTCTGTGACAGGTAGGAGAGCACCAGTGCAGAAGGGAGCGCTCCACAAGTGTGATGCAAAGCTCCATCTCTGCCATCCTAAG
The DNA here is from genome assembly GCF_017639235.1 of Corvus kubaryi. Lineage (NCBI taxonomy): Eukaryota > Metazoa > Chordata > Aves > Passeriformes > Corvidae > Corvus > Corvus kubaryi. The sequence goes on along the minus strand of NW_024581133.1, from coordinate 5,380,014 downwards.
ACCTACAGCAGGATAAAAAACAGACATGCCTCTGGGAAACCAGGAAAAGGACCTCAGCTATGCTTTGTTCATCAACAGGAACAGGGAAGGCCAGCAGCACTTAATGCAGCGGGATCTCCGCAGTACAAACAGGGTCAGAAGAAACATCCACCCCCATAACTGGGGTGGCTCAGCTTTCCACAGCTGAGGCTGAGGGCCCTGCGAGATGCCACTGGTAGGAGCTCCCAGGTGAGGCTTCTTGCCACAAGCGATGGCTGGGTTTCCCAGAAGGCGCGAGCGTCTGGCTGTGGCCCGCCTGTGGCACGCCAAGGAGCCAAGGAGAGCAGCCCCGGGTGCCTCTAGCTGCAGCTGTGCCTCATGTGGAAGTTCACCACGTACTCGGCGTTGGTGCGCTGCACCGAGATGGCGAAGGGCTCGAAGGGGTGGAAGGTGAAGGCGACCAGGCGCCGCACTGTGTGATTGATGGGGCGCCCCAGGAGTCCCGCCTGGATCTCAAACTTCAGCAGGCCAGAATCACGAGCGTAAAATCTGAAAGGAAGAGAAAGTCAATTATGGCTGTTCCCGACTATTGACTTTGCCATCTGGGCTCTTTGCACACAGAGACAAGTGCCTTGCTCAAGCTCTGGTGCTCCCTGAGGGGCAGAAGGTGCTCAGCTGGGTGTCTGGCTCTTGGCTTTGAAGGAAAGTCCCTCTCAGGGCAGTTGTTTTCCACTGTCTAGAAAAGCATCACTTCATTTTATTATTAGCAGTGAGAGAACTGTGCCTGTCACTTTGATGGACAAAGCTAACTTCACAAGAGGGAGTCAGTTTGGTTCAGACCCCACCTGTGCTGGCTCTCCATCCTCTCTTATTGCAAGCTGCTTCCCTCGATCGCTAAGGCAGATATACCATACAGAACTGAGCTCCCTTCCCTCAGCAATGGCCTTCACTGAGAGTGTCAGGCCATCCTTTCCTCCCCCTGGTCCTGCCAGGGAAGGCTTTACACTGCTGTCCTTGTGCCTGCTACTTCCCTCTTCAGTCAAGGAAGTCGATCCAATCCTGCTCAAGGATGCCATGTTGTACTGTACAGTTCAAGCAGGGCTTTGCAGTTCCTTTTAGATTTCCATCAAAAAAGCATTAATGAAATAGGCTGGGCAGGAGGTACCTGATGAATTGGATTCAACAATCACAGCATGGACAGAGGTCAAGGAAAACCTTATGCCCTTCTGCTGTCAACCACGGACCTGCCTGTGGGTCAAGCTCATGTGCATCTCCAAACAGGTGAGCTCTGGAACACAGCTCCAGCACAGAGGGAACGTTGTCAGGGGGATGAGGCAAACAGTGCTAAAGAGACAGGTGAGTCCAGGGAAGCTCTTTGCTTCTTGAACCTCCTCTGCACACTCTGTGTAACTGGCATAAGCCCAGGCAACACCACTGTCCTCTGCTGCTGTCACAACACAGGACTCTCTGCGAGGATCCCACCCTCCCCAAGACTTTGGAGAAGGTTTCTGGGATGTAGTGGTGGAGGTTTCTGGATGTGGTACCTTCACCAAGTAACTGGGCTCCAACTCAAGTCCTCACCCTGAAGTTGTCTCTGTTAGACCATTTTCATTAGACCTCTTCCAGCTTCAGGCACAGAACTGCCATTATGCCTCCCAGCTGTTTCCTTTTCCACCAACACTTAGTGCATGCAGGTATTTTGCATTTTCCTCTGATTCTAACTCCAAGAATGCTTTCAATGTCGGAGCGCATCTCCCCCCCGCCAGCAATACGATGCACTCAGCTCTCAGCCTGGAAGAACGGATGATGACAGACACGAGCGATGCTGTGTCAGGAGCAGACATACTCCACATTTTAACAACACAGCCTATTGAGAACCTCATGTTCTTCCTGGAGGGCCACTCTCCTCTCCCTTCCTCTGAATCAAAGTGCCAGCCAGCCCTGCCTGAAAATTGCACACAAGAACCCAGCAAGAGAGTCACAATCTTGGTATTTGGCTTTTCAAAAAGCCCTTTCCCTCCTACACAAGGCTGGGTATGCAGAGGGTCATTCTTTAAATAAAGCACAGTCCCCCATCTGTTCCTCTCTCTCCCCCAATTCACAACAATTTACTACTCAAGATGAAGCTCCCTGTAATCTTAAAGATGTGCTCAGTTTGGTATTTTTAAATGTATTTTTAAAAGTGCTCTGCAATCAGAGGCCATTTCCATGGGCTCTCATTCTGGGGATAAATTAGGCACTGCAATATAAAATTGTATGTCAACAGAAACAGCAAGACCAGCCTTTTCAAACCCTAGGAAAATGGAAGATTTATCTGCAGACCAATTCTTTTGTTAAATGGCTTCTTATTAGCCATCTAGATGGATTTTAGAGACCCCCTGCTATAGGTAGAGCTGTGTTAGAGCCTCTTCCCTCAAGTGCCATCATTTCACGCACTGAATATCTCTTCAAGCCTCCTGAAAAGAGACAGGAAGGCGGTGGTGATGGGGACCCTGAAGTCCTTCCCACCTGACAGCAAACAACCACTGGTCTCTTAAGCAGGCAGAGTTGAACCTTCTGGGATGCAGAAAAGCACTAAGGGTTAAAGGGAATCAGTGCACAGAAATATTGAATTGATGTGGAAAAGGTCTGGAAGCCTTCCTAGCTCACACATCGTGCCAGGAAACTGCACACAGGCTATAACACCCGTAGCTGCTGAAGGGTTTTCCATTCCAGACAATTATAGGACTTACATTACAAATCCTGTGGTCCCTCATTTCCAAGCCCTCTAACCCCAACAGGCAGCTAGCATTATTTTATTAATCCCTTTGTTTTGCATGTGAGAACCACAGCAGCACCATTTCAGCTACTGAATGGTTAAGGTTAGCGCCTCATCTTCTGCTTACTTTCCAAAAACCAGGAGCCCCACTGCTCCGAGGCTCTATTCAAGTCCTAATTGACTCTGCACAGCTTTGAGCTTTAAAAGCCCTGGCTCTGAAACGCTGCTTTGCTCAGGGGAGGGAGGGAAGGTGGCACTTGGCTTTGTTTACTACAAAGACTCCACCGCAGCAAATGACTGCAGTTCTGCTGCCTTTTGTCGGCGGGAGAGGGGCGCAGGTTGGCGCTGGCAGACAACTGCCACCCTGCAAGTTTTCCCAAGCATGACAAGGGGGAAAAGGGCAGGCTTTCTTTGCAGATAACATGGAAGCTGGAGATCAAACCAAATCATACAGGCAGAAGAATCAATTAAATATACATAATTTGGGAATTGAGAGCGCAGGAATAATCAGAAGTTCCCCATCACCTGAGTCAGGGCCAGGGGGGATATGAAACCAGTTTTTGAGAATGCATTGATGAACATAAAGTTGGGAAGCGGTCCAGAATGATCTCCCTAGGCTGCCTGAGCCCCCAACATGTGTGCAGTCACTAAACAAAGCGCTCAGACACTGAAGGCTCTCTTTGTTTTCAGAGCATAGGTTTGCTTCTGCAGTACTATGAGCAGAAAGACTGTTCTGCCTGGATAACTCGGGCTCTTTGAGCCTTTCAAGCCAGAGAGATGTTGGATTTTTAACCACTACCTCTTGCAGCCATGGCTGCAAGCAACAGAAAGAAATAAATAGTCCTGATGTTTCTTCAAGAAGCATTGCAAACCTCCTTATTCTCAAGTTCAGACTTATTCCTTCTGCTGGCACTGGAAACTCAGACAGAAGAGGAACAGAATGGCCCTGACACCTGGCTAAAATTCCTACTACAGACAGAAATTTCTTACAGATCACAGAGAGAAGGGAGTATGAAAAGGCATACAGCTCCCAGGGTGAGAACAGTAAACAAGGCAAGTCTGAAAACAGTTCAATCAATACCACAAGCTTTCTGAGTAACACCTAGCCCAGATACTATTTTATTCACAGGACAAACTAGACAATCCTTGCCAACTAAACCCACATGCTCAGAGAGGATCCTTCCAGCATAGGAAAGCAGACATCAGAGCTGTATCACTCTGCAACCCAAACACAACGGCAGCACTGCAAGAAGAGGAGGAGGAATAAGACCATTCATATGGAAAAGGCTGAGACTTCACCACCCAAACCTTCCCCAGAGCAGAGCAGCTCAGCAAGAAAACATGAAGAGCCCTCCCACACATCCACATTACTGTAAAGGAGAGAGGCCAACTTTTGTGGAACTGCTGAAATAAATCCCCTGGTGAAAGGATTTCCTAAGAGAAAGGCTTCCATCTATTCCCTTTCCTGCACACTTGACGCCACATGGCAGAGATGCTTTAGTGCTCCTTGCACTCTCTCCTCACATACAGCTCCCTGGCCTGTCCCATACCTTATGGGGTGATCACCACAGGTCTTGGGCCGCTCCATGACTGACACCCACTTGTCATCATAGCTGAAAAGGGACAGGTCGAGGTAGGGGCTGCCGCTGTAGGACTGGGCGCTGATGGGGAGCTGCCCCAGCAGCCGCCGCACGGCCTCCGTGTGCCCTCCGTACTTGGCGTTCACAATCGTGTCTTTGAACCTGCAGCAAACCAAGAGACACCTTTTGTTCACAAAAGCCACAGGTGAACAGCACAGCTTAAATAAACTAAGCAGGAAAACTGACAGGGAAAGAAAACAGCAGCAGTGTAAGAACTGAAACAGCTCATTTCCAAAGATGTATCAATGTGATTCAAGCATCAACCAGTTCTGCTGACCTTTTCATCCTCCCTCATCATTACTGTTTCGCTCAGAATGTCCCAAGTGACAGAAGGAGAAGAATGTGCCTACCCACAAGGTCTGGACCCAGCTGCTCTGCAGTACAGGAAATGAACAGGATCAGAAACAGGGAGAGATGGATTAGCATCTTACAGTCAATCCAAGTTTTACCATGAAGCCAGGAAACAGCGGGAGCAAAAGCCAGGGGGCTTTCACAGTAACAACTGAGCCCTTAACATTGATTTGAGACTCCTCCTCTCTCCAGCCACTGTTTTAAATGCATACAGGAAGAAACCTTAGATGAAGAAGAACCTTGATGAGAAGCATAAAGCTCTCCAGAAACTACAGTGAGCTGAAAGTTCTTCCTGGTGGAGAGATTAACAGAGGCTGGATTTCTCTTTCCAAGTAAAATTTGAAGCTTTCCATGTGTGAGAACAGTCAGATTGGCTGCAGGGACGTCATAACATCAAGGAGGGTAAACACTCAGCCAAAAGCCAGCTCATTGTGGTTTATGCTCTATGATACTTTGCTGTGGAAGTTACAACACTCTTGTTACTGGCCCTTGTAGCAAGGAGATGAAAAGATTCTCCTTCCTACTTTAACAAAAGGCAGGAGTTGTTCTTCATAAGTCTTTGGTGAGTTCTCTCATTCTCTCTTCCATTAAGCATTATGGATTTCCTGACAGGCAGCTCTAGAAAGTTACAGACATAGTCAACTTCATCATACTTGTGTGACATCAGCCTGAAGTCAACAGAAGCTTGATGCCCATGAGTGGATGCCAAGTACTTTGGATGATGTGAAACAACTCACTGTAAGAACAAAACACCCTGAGTCACAACAAAATTATTCCAAGAGAAATAACACACTCTGCCTCATTAAAACCACATCTGACTGCTAAAGCATATTCTAGAAACCCAGGTTATTTTGGTATTTTGCTCAGCTTTCACAACAGAACTAAGCGGATGAGTTTCTTTTCTCCTAGCACAGTGATGAGAACCACAAGCTGGCGACTGATGTCGAGGAAATGCTACAGAACACAGTTTGATATACACTAAATTCAGAGAACATCACTTGGCAAAATACACCCAACTCGATCATGCCAGCATCTTGACAAACCATATCTTCAGGGACCAAAGCTACTGGGCAGTAACACCTTAACAGCCTCCAGAAGAGTTACTGCTCAAGGAGAGACAGAAACATCTTTCCCTCAAAATTCCTTTCCTTTCTTGTAAGCACCGGTTTGCCCCTGCTTTGTTCCTTCCTCTAACAAGGCAAATGCTGTGGAATATAAAATCAGATGCATCAGGCTGCAAGATAAACCATGTACAGTCCTGACCCTTGCACCACCTGGCAAAGGGGACCAAAGGAACTGGTTTTCTCAGGGTATTTGATACTGGCCTTCAGTGGACGGGGGCAAGCGTGTGTCTATACGGAATAAAGCATGCTCCCAATGGCTCACCGGCGCTGGATCTGCCTCGCAAAGTTGTTGCTGGAAGCTGAGCAGGGGAACTGGACAGCCTCACTGTGCAAGGTGGCATTCCTGAAGAGGTCACAGAAGTTCTCAAACAGCTCCAGCAGCTCATCAGACGTGTTCTCAAACACGGCAATGACCTCCGTGGTCACCATGTTGTACACGACGAAGAACGAGGGCTGGGGAGAGAGGCAGAGGTTACCAGGAGAGCACGGGTGGGGAAGCTGTCCCTTCCTTCTCCCCACATCTCACCACAGACCCCATCCAAATTCCTTCACAGCACAGGAGAATCCTACATCCTCACACTAATCCATTCTCCTATTGGAATGCCTCAACATCTACCAAATTATCCACCTCTCAGCTGTGATTATTTAAGAAAACTTAATGAGCTTCCAATTTTTCAGCTTGAACTGGATGCAACGGTTTTCTCTTCTTCTCTGTCCTCCACCAGCCCAAAACATCTTCTCAAGTGCCAAATTTAATTTTCATTCCTGCTGACAAAATGATTTCAGATCCAGTGCTAGCTGACCATAAATTACTTTTACCTCTGTGTAGATATATTATTTTCTTCCCCTCCTTAATATCTGCATCACACAGAGATGAGCCTTTTTAGTGTACTACGCACTACATCACTGCCCACAAAAAGCTGTACCCTCCAGGTACCCTGACAACACAGAAATGAAAATCTGAAAGACATTAATGACTTCTTTTTAATGGTGACATTCTTGTGCAAGAAGGCCCTTGTATCATGCTGTGGATTGGCAATGGCATTGTATCCTGGCACGAATGAGCAAGAAATTGGGAAAAAAGGTGACAAAAAATTGTGTCAACGCAGCTACATCAAAGGGAGATGACATTCCCATCCCATTGGGAAAGGGCATATTTAATTCTTGGTCATTAAAAGTAGCTTTCATTAGAGACAGGAGTGCTGCCACCCCAAAGAAAGAACCAGTCTGCACATCAAAGGGAACTAATTCCTGTGGTATAAACAGGTATCTGATTAAATCTTCTGTCAATAGAGGCAATTCCTAAATGCTTCACCTCCTGCTCCCAAACAATGCTCAGGGATGACGGCAGGCACTCTGCCTACCCCACCCACCTGCAAATATCACAAGGTTTGTTTGTTTTACAGCCCCAAAATAAACTGTGATAATACAATCCAGCCCCCACATGTCCAAAGGAAGCACACTAGATGAGGTTACTCACTAGACTACTGCCTGAGGAAAGGGAAGCCCTTCTGAAATAAAGGGTTGGAGCAGAGAGAAAATAAAAGAAGACAAGCAGAAGGAAAAACTATTTAAACCACTGAAGACTGCAGGGAGTACCCTCCAGCTTTAAATAGAGTTCCTTTGCCAGGTTAACACAGAGACACATCTGCAGGATGCCCCTGAGCAAGGAAACCCTCACTGCTTTTTGCAGCACCTGTAACACCACCAAAACATCATCACAGCATGGGAAGCAGCAGCTGAGTGCCACAAAAATCATACACCAGTGCTATCAAGCCTATCAACACAAGCCTACAACAGCAACAAACCCCCAAGCTACATATGCAGGGCACTCTCTTAAAGATGTCAAAGGATCCAGTGCAGACCCAGACAAAAAACACACAACCCACAACCATGAACAGCTACTCCTCAACCTTCTTGGCAGAGAAGCCAGAGGAGAGAGAGAGACTGGATGAAACCTCGTGTTCCTTGTCTGACAGATTGAAGAAAAATGGGAACTGTAGGTATTTTGCGAGCCAAGTTTTATTCAGGAAGCCCTAACACAACACCTACATTCAGACAGGTGTGCAAAGACTGCTCCACATCTGGAATTATCTCCTGGAAGAACTGAGAAATGAGATGCTTTTCCAGCAGCACAAATCCCAGTGCCCGAAGCACACTGCAAACAAACCACAAACTGCATCTTAAAGTAACCCTGGGGTGAAGAGAGTCCAGAGCTCTCTGCAGCAAACCAGGCACAAAAGCCCTACTAACCACAGCAGAGTGCAGAGCTGAGCCTGTAACAAACACTTACATCATGGTCAGGAGCTCATTCCAGACACCAGCAACGAGCAGAACCCTGCAGGCCACTTCCACAGAGCCTTCATATTTCTGAGACAGACGTTCAGCTTTACACCAGTGGGCAAAATGGATTAGATTAAGACTTACCTATTTCCTCCCAAAGCAACTCCCCCAAACAAAAAATGCCACAGAAGAGAAAAATAAAACAGAACAAACCAAGAGTCATCTCCCAGGAAAAACAAAGGCAACACATGAAGTGCTACTGTCTATTTCTTCTAGGACCTAAGTCCTGGATCTGGCAAAGATGTGGGGAAGAGAAGTGTATGAGAGAAAACAAGCATCTGGGGAACAATCAGACCTACATGCTGCACTGGAGATTTATTACAAATTCTTGCGAATACTTTCAACAGAATAAAAACAAGCTGATTAAAGGAATAAAAACAAGCTTAAAAAAAAAATCTCTTGGTTTCACAGGGCTCAAAATGTGACCAACCACTCTAAAACCAGTGAAAAGAGATGATCAACATGCAGGGTTGGGAAACATCTGGAGGGACCCAGCACTGACTGAGCTACATTTGCTCTAATTCCACTTTAGTACTAAACTGAAAAGAGAAGCAATTGGCCCATTAGCCTGATCTAAAAGCTGCTACTCCAGTTTGGAGAGATCATAAATACTACCTCTTACTGAAGCTTGAAAGACTTAAGTACGTAGGCAGAACAGAAATGGTAATTGTACCGGGGAAAATGAAGACTATTATATTTGAAAAACATGCTTGAAGATACACGAGCAAAGAGAGAGACCACCTCTACAATTTAAATGGACTATATAAAATATCAGCTAAAAATAACTTCAGTTGGGGATTTGGGGAGGGAAAGAGGATTGTACAGCATCTATGAGCATGGGGAACAATCCTTTGAGAAATGGACTTGCTAACACATCAGATCTTTCTCATTTTGCAGGTGAGAAGGAAGCAATGAAATTAAGCAAAGAAAAGATAAAGAAGTTATTCAGTATCAGAGGCATCAATTTTTCACACAAGAATCAAGTATTGGGGATCCTAAACAACATTCACAGGCTCAGTAAGGAACAGCTCCCAGCATTGTAGTGCTTGAGCACTTGCCCCAAAGCAATGAGCAGCCTGAAGAGAGGCAGTATCTGAGCCACCTGGTCTAGTGGATCCCTAGCAGAGTGGTTGGAATCAGATGATATTTAAGGTCTCTTCCAACCCAAACCATTCTGTGATTCTCTACCTGGGAAGGATCCGTCACCCGCAGCGTGACCACGTCCTCACTTGTGTATTTGATAAACAGATGGTTCTCATCCAAGAGCTGCATCTTCCACATGCGGAGCTGCCTCAGCTGGTCGAAGTACTGGAAGAACCTTCTCTTTGCTATAGCACTTCCATCCTGCTCGGCCCTCCTCCACAGGTACACCAGCAGCCTGTGCTTCAGGGAGTTTATGAAGGGCTCTTTGTAGGGGTTGGCCATTCCCGTCTGAGTGTCCCGCTGCACCTCGGGATACACCGCAGACAGGGTCAGGAGATCATCCTCGTAGCAGAAGCGGCCGATGGTCCGCACGTCGATGAACGTCCCCTCGGGCGTCACCTGAAAGACGTGAATGGTCTGCTGCTGCACAGAGAGAATGGCCAAGATGTTCTTGTACAGGTACAGCCCCTGGTTGTGAGACAGGATGACTTTGTCACACTTGAAAGTCCGCGTGTCGCACAGCCTGCCCGTGTGGAGGTCGATGATGTGCAGGGAGTAGTCCTCCAGCGGGGAGCGCGGGTTGGGGGTCACGGACTCGCTGTTGCGGTACACCTCGAAGAAGGGCGGGTGCGGCTCCTCGGGCAGGTAGGCGGCCGAGCCCACGATCACGTACCGGCAGTCGTCCGTGAACAGGCTGCACTCCCGGTTCAGGTGCTCCCCGTTGGAGGCCACGTTGGTGATGTGCAGCAGCACGAAGAAGCGCTCAAAGAGCCGCCCCCGGATGTTGACAGACCTTTGGTCGTTGCCATTGGCCAGGATCTCCCCCTCGTAGCCCTGCAGGAGGTCCTCGGCCGCCTGGCAGCCCTGGTACTCGTAGATCTCCAGTGAGGTCTGGTCGGAGGAGAAGGCGATGAAGTAGCGGCCATCGGGGGAGAACTTGCGCAGGAAGCAGGGCGGCTTCTCCACGTTGACCACGGTGAAGTTGGGGAAGACGTTCTGGTGGAAGACACGGACTTGGTGCCAGTGAGTGCCGGCCTTGCCCGAACTGATCCGACGGCGCTCCAGGCGATGGATGACGTTCTGGTTCTGGATGCGCCGGGGCCTGATCGTGGGGGCCTCATGGTCCATGGTCAGAGCTCTACTTCATCTTCATCCTGCGGGGAGAGCACACGTGCCCTGGGACCACACGGAATCCAGGGTACAGGGGACCTGCTCACATGGACCCACAGCACCCGAGGGGGCTGGCTAAAAGGTACAGGCTTGGCTTCAGGAGGGCGGAAGATAATGAGGAAGGACACAGGGAGCAGGTGGAGAGACTGGGAGAAAGATCTCGGTGGGAGGCACCAGGAGAACAAGGGCAGTCCAGAAATGCCTGTAGGGCAGTCCTGCCTGCTGAGTTGAGACAGACAGCGGGGCATCAGGAGAGGAAAGAGGCAGCTAGGAAGGCGGACAGACACAGGTGGACACCAAAGGAATGGAGGGAGCATCCATACACCGGGGAGGGAGTCCAGAAAGCAGGGATAAATGCAGACCTGACAAATAAGAGAAACAGGGTACAGCTTGAAAACAACGGAGGAAGCTCGGGACAAGGGGGCACAGAGGGGTCACCCTCGATGTACCCGGGCCCACCTGCCTAGAAGGAAGAGAGGAGCTTCGGTCCCCAGGGCTGAGGAGGGACTGAGCTCCAGGGAAACCCGGGGACAGCTGACCGCCCGCCCGCCAAAGGTATCGGGGATCCCAGATACTCTCCCGCTGGCCTGAGGGGCGAGGGGACACGGAGAACCGGGGGCCGCGGTGGTCTCCGCGCCGTTTTAGGACTGGGAGGAGGTCGCGACCGCGCTCACCGCTGGGGCCGCACCGGGTTCCGCTCACGCCATGGCCGCCGCCATCTTTCCGCCACCGCACAGCGGCGGGAGGGCGTCACCGCACTTCCGCTTCCGGTCGCCGAACCAGCGAGATGGGGCCTGCCGGGCCAGAGCGCCGGAGAACGGCGGGGCGCGCCCCCTGGCGGCCGGAGGGAGCCCCGCACAGGGCACCCCCAGCGCCCATCGTGGATCCCCAAAACCCATCCTGCATCCCCTGCACCCATCCTGCATCCCCTGCACCCATCCTGAACCCATCCTGC
>NW_024581133.1:5297819-5368541 GCF_017639235.1 Corvus kubaryi | reverse complement strand
CACCCATCCTGAACCCATCCTGCATCCCCTGCACCCATCCTGCATCCTCCACACCCATCCTGCACCCATCCTGCATCCTCTGCACCCATCCTGCACCCACCCTGGATCCATCCTAGACCCCCTGCACCCCTCCTGCACCCCAGCCACCTCATCCCAGCACGCTCTGCAATGCCATTCAACCATGCCCAAGTCCCCTACATTAACCTTCACCCCCTCCCTGCACCTGGATGCCCCCTAAACCCCTCTGTGCCCGGAGCATCCCAGACTCCTCCATCCCCAGGAAGGGTCTGGCATGGCCCCATCACTCCCTGCCCCCCCGTATCCCGAGTCCCAGCACAAGGACACTGCAGGGGACATCACACCTCCCTCCAGCATACTGGAGTGCACCCCAACACCTCGGCCCCGACACCGACAGCAGAGATTGGGGTCACCCCCGGGCACCTCTTCGGCCTTTCCAAGGGGCTTGAAAGCCTTTTGCTCACCCTGGCTTTTAGCAGCACCCCCTCCCACCCCGTGCATTAGCGTCGATGGCAGCTCTGAGGGGCATTTCTCCTTCAAAGGGAAAGAAGGAGGAACGTCGGGGGGCCCTTGAGATCCATTTGCCAGCCTCTTGCCGAGGCTGAGCCGACACACCGGCTCTTGGAGCCACTCCACCGGCAGGCGTGGGAGCTGGGAGAGGGGGCACAGGGCAGGATGCTCCAACTGGGGTGCTGGAGAGCCCACTGAGGTGTTCCCTCTGCCTGTGGGGCGGGTGGACTCACAGGGGTGCGACAGCAGCACCCAGCCAGTGTCACCTGGATGGAAGGGGGATGCTCTTGCTGCAGCAGAGCTCTCGCTGCTGAATCCCCAAGGATCCTTCGTGTGTTTTATGGGATGCTTTAGGGTCTCACCAGCAGTGGGGCAGAGTAGGACCTCACTGCCCCAGGGGATAAGACCTATGTGGCTCCAGCTGCTTTCCCGTGGGGATGGGGGATGTCAGCCGGCCTGGCACCCCTGAGCAGCGGGCAGGGGATCCTGGGGGACCCTCTGGGTGACCCCACTGCCACCCCACCTGCCTGCCCCATTCCCATCTCCCAGTGGTTTCGTGCCCAGCAGCCGTATCCCGTCCCTTCCTGCTCTCCCACTGCCTGCCGGCCGCAGAAGGCGCGATGACAAGACTAAAATGAATGGCCCCGGTGTCCCTCTTTGTCTCTCTGCCTCCTGCCTAATTAATTGAGATCCACCTTAATAGGATCAAGCTAAATACCGAAGAACATCCAACCACACAGCAGCTGGCATGAAAACAACCACCCGGTGCACAGGCACCACCGAAAGGAAAGGCAGCTCACCGGACAAAAGAGCCGCTGATACAGCAGCAATCGGCGCTCCCAGAGCTAAGAACTTCACCCCAGCAACCTGCTCACAGCTGCAGCCCCCTCCCCGCTACTGAGGAGGGGTTGGAAGACCCTCACCAGGGCGGTTTCAGCCATCGGCAGGGACTTGAATCATGTGCAATAAACCTCAGTGCAGGCACGAGGCTGGGGACGAAGTTAGTCCTAGCTTATCTTGGCCTGGGGGTAGGCAGGAGGTGCAGGGCCATAGTGCCAGACCTCCCACCCAGGTGGTTGCTGAGGGCTCAGGACTCCTGGGATATTTCCCACCTCCCACAGCTTTTCGTGCCACCCCTTTGGGGCCCAGCAACAGGGGTCGTGTGGCTGTGCCCGTCCTCATCTGCTGGGACACAGGTGGGGTGTCCCTCTGCACATCCAAACCAGAGCAACAGGCCCAGACTAACGCCCAGAGTTCTGATACGGGGGCTGGTGTGCATGCTGCTGGGGATTGAGGGTTACTGGGTACTCATACGGGGGTTACTGGGGGATTGAGGGTTACTGGGTACTCATACGGGGGTTACTGGAGGATTGAGGGTTACTGGGTACTCATATGGGGGTTGCTGGGGGATTGAGGGTTACTGGGGGATTGAGGGTTACTGGGTACTCATATGGGGGTTACTGGGGGATTGAGGGTTACTGGGTACATGGGGATTACTGGGGGATGGCCCAGGGGGCTGCTGGGCTCCTCCAGCCTTGCAGAGCCACCATGTGTCCGCAGGTTTGGGTGTCACTGGGCTGGTTTTGGTGGAAGTCCCTTCAGCAGTGTGCCAAGGAAAGGGATGCTCTGTGCCTTTGTGGCATCACCAGCCCCACCAGTGCCCTGCCAGTGCCACATCCACCTCCAGCTGGTTTCTCCAGAGCCAACAGATGGGTTAAAAAAAAAAAGAAAATAATATAATGCAGCTCACTTGGGCTGCTTTGGATGTTTTTTCCTGTTCCTGAAGCAAGGACCCTTCTGCTGTTCATGCTTTGGCTGTTTATCAAGAGCTTCCCAGCCCTGGATCCTGCGGCTGCTTTCCCAGGATTAGGGAGGGCGTGTAAGGAGAACAGCACTGGGGAGGTCGCAGGGGTGGGCTGCTCCCATCCTGGCTGCCCCCAGCCAGATACAGCCCCCAGCATAAAATCCCTGTGGGAAAAAGCTGGACCATGTCCTCACAGGGATGCTTGTGGAGAACAAAAACCCTCCAGGTCCTGAGCCAACTGCCTCTCATGGTACTGGGCTCAGTGGCTGTCGACTTCATCATCAAGCTGAGGGCAGGGGAAAAGAAAATGACCCCTTTTTTATTTTTTAATATGTAAAATAAGAGGGTGAAGCTTCCCTTGTCCATCTGAGGAAGGAATGCTGCAGCCCTGAGGTGCTCCCCAAAGCCCAGGTATGCAGGGATGAGTGAGGCTGCTCTGTGGGAACTGGCTGCCTCCATGGGGTCCTTTTTAGGGTGAAGCATCCTAAAGATCATTACAACAAACCAGCTGGGGGAAAACTCTTGTTGGTGTGAGAAAAAACCAAAGGAAACAAAGGGTGTCCTTGGGTGTACCTCATCTTTCCAAAAAAAGCAAGGATGCAATTAAATATTTGATTCTTTCCCAAGCCTGGGGAGTGACTTTATCCACATTTGCAGAATTTGGGGCTCCCATTGCACGGGGATCCATGTACACATTCACACATTTTCATAAAGGGGTGAACAGGTCCTGTCCACCAGAGCCAGGACTCGGGGCTCCCCAGCCCATGGAAGCTGCAGCCCCTCTCCCCACGCCGGGCAGGTCTCACTGGGATTGGGCTCCATCAAAGCCAAGTTCGCAGGATGCAGCACTGGTGGACCTCCACAGCTCTAAGGAAATCTTTCTTTGCCACCAAAACGTCCCTTGCTCTGGTTTTAACTGGTGTCAGAGGCTCATTTTGGAGTGGAACTGGACAAGTTTTAGAGGCTGTTAATGGAATCACCACCACTGGGATGTGGTCCATGCATCTGGGGCCCATGGGCTCAGGGCTGGGCCCCCTTTTCTTGCTCCACAACACCAATTGTCTTGTCTCTGCTTGAAGCAACCTCCAAAATTTTCCCGGCCCTTGCAAAACACCCCATTGCAGGGGCAGAGCACAGGCAGGACCGGAGGGGCAGGAGATGGGGGCTCACTGGAGTGTCTGGTCCTCTCGGGGTACCCACGGGACGGCTGGGGGTGGGTGTCACTGCTGGGGATCAGGGATCAGGAGCACAGGGGACAAGCGGTGACCAGCACCTCCTGGGCAGGGGCACAGCAGCACCTACCCCTGCTGCAGGGTGTCCTGGCTGGGAAGGCATCCAACTGCTCCACACGCCGCGGTGAGAGCTGGAGCTGCCCACCTGCTTAACCCACAGCCAGCTCCCTGTGTGGGTGGCAGCCCCGTCCCCTCCCATACACCAACCACGGGAGAACCATCCTGTCCCCGCCGTGCCACCGCGGGTGACAGCCCTGTCCCCTACCGTACGCCCCTTACAGGGTGGCAGCCCTGCCCACCACCGTGGGGGTGACAGCCCCGTGTCCCCCGTGCCACCCATGGCGTGACAGCCCCGTCCCCCCGCCGTGTGACCCGTGGGGGGGCAGCCCGGCAGCCTCCTCCCGGCTGATGCGCAGTGACATTTGCAATCTGTTGCCATGGGCGCTCGGGGACTTTTGCTGTGGAGGGGGATCGCGTTTCTCCCCCCTCTTCCTCCTCCTCGCCTTCCCTCCCTCCCGATGACGTCATGGATGACCACGGTGGTGACAGGGCCACCTGTGGGCTGATGAGGGGTTTAAAGAGACAGTCTGCAGCTGCAACAGGAGCCCTGGCTATTGTCTCCGCACCTGAGAGCGGGGAAACGTGCAGCCCCCAGACCATCCATCCATCCATCCATCAACCCACCGCATCCCACCCACCGCATCCCATCCGCCTCACCTCATCCCTGCATCCCCTGCCTCCACCACTGCAGCTCTCCCGGGACAGGGGCGTCCCAAGCTGGGTCCCGTATCCCTTCCCTGTAGCGGCTCCTCCAAGGTAAGCCTGCGCTCCGTGCACCCCCGTCCCACTGGGGACCCCGGCGGGCTGCAGCCCCCAATGCCGCTGGCAGTATTCAGGGCTGCAGCCTGAAGGGACCCCTGGGAATCCAAAGCCTGGATGGGTGCCCCCAGCTTGGACAGAACAACAGAACCCCTGGGACAACAAACCCCCCGAGGTGGCAGTCCCTCCTTGCGTGAAGGGGCTGGGATGCTCCTGCCTGGGAGGTGTGGGGGTCTACAGCGTCTTCATCCCTTGCCAGCCGGCATTCCCAGACCACCTCAGAAGATGCCCACCACCGGGCATCTGTCTTCCTTCTATGCCAACTCCCTGGAATAAACCTCGTCCCTGCCGTGGTCCTCATCGACCCTCAGAGCCGGTGCCGTGTCGTGCACCCGAAACCCAGCATGGCCAAGCCCTGAGGGGCCGCGGGTGATGCCAGGAGCCACGGTGCATGCTCAGGGAGCAGGCAAGGGCTGAGGGAGCAGGCAAGGAAAGGAGGAGAGGAGCTGCCCTCCTTGTCTTCGGGGTGGGGGTGGGGGGGGAAAGAAGGACCAACTCTGCCCTGTCCCAAGGGCTTTGTCCCACTGTAATTTCAGTTCCAATGGGGCAAGCAGCAGGTAAGTGCCTCTGTTCGGTGTCACTCGGATGGGCAGGCAGTGAACAAGGCAG
The DNA here is from genome assembly GCF_017639235.1 of Corvus kubaryi. Classification (NCBI taxonomy): domain Eukaryota; kingdom Metazoa; phylum Chordata; class Aves; order Passeriformes; family Corvidae; genus Corvus; species Corvus kubaryi. Next base: position 5,363,489 of record NW_024581133.1, on the reverse strand, counting down.
AAGAAGAGTCTGGGACCTGTAAGAGGCTTGGAGAAGAGCAGGGTGGAGATGTGCATGCAGGGATTGGTGTATTCCCAGTGAGAGGAAGGCTGTGTCCCTTCCCACCGGACATATCCCGGTGGTGACCAAACTCCTCGGTAGCTCCCACCAAGCAGTCCTGGAAGGTCTTTCTGAGCCCACAGCTGCCTGCAGATCCAAATCCACTGGAGCCTGTGTGGACTCCCAGCAACTACAGAGCCACTGGTCTCACAGGGGCGGCTGTCATGGGAGCAAAACAACCGGGACAAACCCCACAGCAAGCAGCCTGAGTTGTCTCTGCAGCTTTCCCAGGGACAGATGGCATGGGAACACTGGGCAGGTGGGGAAGTGATCCATGCTCCAGTGACTCTGTGGTCCATCCTTGAGGACCTGAGCAAACCCAGTGGTGCAGCTGCCCCTGGGATCCCGCCGGAGTCGGGCTGTCCACGTCCCTCTCCCACAGTGCTGCGAGCTGAAGGGATAAGCAGTAGCATGTTTCTGCCATCCATCCCTCAAAAGATGCAGAGGGCTCAGGCTGGGCCTGGTTTTTGGGTGGAAGAAGCAAAATATGAATTGTCTGACAGGTGGAAATTTCTGCCTGGGTGGCCTTGGCATTTGCCCACCTGGCAGCAGCAGAAGTGCTGGACACAGCCTGGACCTCTCAGCACATGGCCTGGGAGAGTTGGGGGGAACACCCACAGCCCCCTGTGATGCTCTGTCACTTTTGGCCCCCCTGCTGCCATGGGCACACCCTATGGGTGCAGCCGGTAAATTGGGGAGCTCTGGCTGTGCTCAGCACCCCAGTGTGGCACAGGGCAGCCCTGGGTGCACTCACCTGGCTTTGGAGGGCTTTGGAGAAGCTGAAGCTGCTGCTCTGTGGGCAGCTGCCTGGAAGATGCTCAGAGCAGGGTGCAGGGTCTGTAGCAGAGAGCTGTTGGGGGATCGGCTCCCAGGTGTGCAGTCGGGCTCACCCCCTTCCTGCAGGTTGTGTGGGGCAGGGGCTGCTGGAGTAGCAGCCATGGAAAGAGGAGCTAATTTAATATTAGACATGCACGGGTGAGGACTGCCTGTTTTTTTCCAGTGTCTTTAAAAGGTGCAAGCAGAACTGACCAGGCACGGGGTGGGGGGTCTGGTTCATGCAGATGAACACACGGAGCAGGCGGGGGTTGTACAACACACGGGAGGAGTTGTGGAGTAGCTGCCGGCTGTGCCCGATGATCCAAGGATGCACCATGCAGCCAACCCTCTTTTACCGCTTCAAAATCCTGCGAGAGCAGGATGTAACCAGGAGGGAACTCTTGCCTGTGTGTGAGGGCACCCAAATATACACATACACACACGTGTCCTACCCCAATACGTGGCGGAGCTGGGGAATGCCAGCACATGAGCTGGTTACGCTCCCAGCTCCCCCCGACAAGCGCTTCCACCTCCCCCATTCCCTCAGGGAAAACTCTTCCAACGCTGCTGATGGATAACGCTGCCAGAGCGCGGGCTTCTTTCTTGACCCTCCTTCTGGCATCATCCAAATTCCCTCTGCCAGCTTTGGCAGCTTCGGTTTGAGATGGTGCAGGAGCTTGAGGCTAAATGTCTGTTTGCCACTGTCTTAAACAAGGATGGGATCTCCAACAGGGATTTCTCTGGGTGGGGAATGAAGTTGGGACCTTGCACTGGTGATGAGGAGCCCAACCCTTTGGGCATGGAAGGGAGAGTTAGGATGAAGTGACCAATCCCACCTTCAAGGCTTCTCGCTGGTCTGTGTTTCCCTGTCGGGGTCTGAGCCCGCCCAAGGCTCAGGATGTTGCTGTGTGCTGGAGCGACGGCTCTCTCTGGTCAAACACCGAGAGGGGATGAAGGTGCCAGCTTTGATGCTGCTTTTGGCATGCTTTAGGCTGAACTGTGCCCAAGCCACAGGGAGGAAAGGTGAGGAACTGATGCCACCAGGCAGTAGCCAGCATCCCTCACCTCCCAGTCTGGCTCAGCTCATGCAGGCAGCAGGCACTGGCTCCTTGGCACCAAGGCTTTTCCAGCACAGCCTCTTAACCCCGCTAATTCCCTTGTGTTCTCCTGGCAGGCCCGCTGTCCCCCTGCCAGGGGATGGCCCGGAGCCTGCTAATTGCACCAGCAAGCTGCCACGTGTCTCCATCACTGGGGCTGTTATTCTCTGGTGTTATTTTGGGGACTGCTGGCCCTTGCCCGGCAGCGTGGGACAGGATGGTGCCTGGCAGCATCCCTTGCCCCTTCCCCTTCACCATTGCCTGCTAAATTATCTCAGTCATGGATCGATGCCCCTGCTCCCAGTCTCACCAGGGATCGGGGCAATCCTCAGCCCAGCACAGCTCTTCCCCCATTCCTTCTTCCCTGTTGGAAATGCAACAAAGGCACGGTGAGAGGAAGGCCTGCCTGAGCTTGCCTAACCTCCTCTCAGCCCTAAAGTCCACAACTCCAAAGCTGGTTTGGAGGTCCCAGAGTTGATTTGCAGGTGCCGCAGCTCATCGCCACAACAGTCCCCTGCTTTCCTCCCCTTCTCATCCAGGGGAGGCTCAGGGTGCCAGCAGCACCCTGGAGCATCACTCACCTCCCCGTCCCCTCCTCCTGTCCCCAGGCCATCTGGCCACACTCATCCATGTTAAACAAATGCTGGAGTCTATTATCAGGCCCTGCCTCCCCCTTCCCCCCAAGACAGATGGAGGCTGAGCACACCCGGAGCCCCGGCCCGCAGCATTCATGTGTGTGAATGAGAAAATTGAATTATTTATGGCCATGTGAATAAGGCTGGCGGCTGCGGAGGCCGAGCGGAAAGGACTCCATTACATGGAGAGTACCTGTTGCTATGGAGCTGGGGCTTCTTCCCCATGGCTCCCCATGCACAGCTGCATCCCTGCCTGCCCCCCATCCTACCCTGGTCCTCATGGAGCTGGGATGGAGAGCAGAGCTGAGTGCTGGACTGGCCACAGTGTGACCAGTATGGGTGTTTTCCTCCTTGCACCGTGCCTGCTGCTCCTGCAGACTGGTTTGGAGGGCACTCCCAATGTCCCCACATTTTGAAGCAGGACTCCCAGTGCAATGTGGGGATGGTGTGGTGCTGGTGACCAGCAGCTCCCTGACCCCCTGGCCACCATGGTTTTCAGCCAGAAAACAGTGGGAGTTACTGGGGTGGGCAGTGCCAGCATCTCATGGCTAGAGCTGGGCAAAGCAAGTCTGACCCTGGCACAGAATGGGTCAAAGAGCGACTCTCAGCTCAGACTCCTCAACTCCACTTAAAACTCCCATCCCTGGAGGCAGCAGGAGCTGTGACTTGAGGTCCCCCACTGCCCCTATGCCCAGGCAGAAAAGCAGCTTTGCAAGAGCAGGGACTCCTTCCAGAGCCACCTGCATTGCAGCCTCTCCTTCAGGGATGCCGGATCCTGCAGTGATGCTGAGGGAGGTGCTGGGGCTTCCCTCCCTCCCACTGTCTCCCCAACTCCTCTTTGTCTAAAAAGTAGGACTTTGTCCCTGTTGGGGTGCAGTCCTTCCTGCCTCGATGCCGCCCTGGAGTCAGGCCAGGCTCCTGGGGACTATGAGGGGATGGGACGTGGCAGTCCCCAAGCCTGCATGACAGCAGTGCAGGGACTCCTGCTCCCTTCCCTGCAGAGCTAAGAATAGACTCCAGCTCCGTTCCTGGTGCTGAGTGGGCTCTGCTGGGCTCAGAGGAATAAAAAGCAGGAAAACGCTTATTTTAGTTGCTGCAGTCGACAGCTGTGACTCGTATGTACCTAAGGAGCGGCTTTGCACCGTGTTTACCCTCCCGCTCCCAGGAGCAGAGGCACCATTGCAGACCTCTCATTCAGGCTATGGATGTCCCTGCCATGCTCCCAGCCCCAAAATTCCAGCTGGCTCCCAATCCTTCTCTGGCACAACCGGCTGCTTCCCACCCTTCTTTTCCCCACGCTTTTCGAGTGAGCCCAGGCGATGCAGATGCTCTCACCATTCCCGTGCCTTGGGAGATGCTCCCCACCATCTCCCTGCACCGGCCACTGCTGGAGGCCAGCAGAACCTTGCTGAGATTCTTAGGGCTTGTGTAGGGTCCCATGGTTCATCCAGATACACAGAAAACAGGGGGATTGTCTCCAGCACCTGAGATAAAGGGGGGCTGCAGACATCCCTGCGTCCTGGGTGAAGGTTAACGTCCTGAGTGCGTCCTGAGTGACGCACCTGCCTGGGATGCTGCAGCGGCGAGCGGGCACTTGCCAGCCCTGGCTCTGGGTGCAAGGCCAGGGGAAGCACCTGCTCCACGAGAGCAGCTCTGGGTCCCTCTCCCCAGCGTCACCCCCGAGGCAAAACCAAGAGAAAGCTAATTGTTACCATAGTTACGTGAAGTGGCCTTTCTTAGGGAGCCGCGTCATCACTGCTGTCACAAGGTTAAGGCGGTGGGGAGTGGTGGTGGGGAAGGGGGGGAGAGATGTGTTTTCTTTGGGAAAACCATGGCAACAGCTATTTCTAAGGGAACAGCTGTGCACAGCGAGGCCATGGGGAAGGGGAAGGGGCTGGGGCATCTCAATGCCAGCCCTGCTCTGAAGGCAGCAGTGCCAGGTCCAGCAGCTCTCCATGGCAGCCTGCATCCCCAGAGTCCCCTTCCAACCTGTGCCAGGGCTTGCTGGGTGTCTCCCATGGTTCTGGCACATTGCCATGGGCTCCAGTGTCCCCCAGCCAAGCAACTCCAGGCCACTCCAGTTTGTTTGGCATGTGCAACCCCTCCTGGCATATTGCCCTTGGCAGGGCTTGAAGGGCTGCCAGATGTGTGGGATGGCTGGGCCACACATCATGGGGAGCAGGGATGCAATTGCTTGTCCAGGGCAAATTCATACAGGAAGAGCCTCAAGGTTGATTAATGAGTGACATGAAGCTTGAACAACCATAATGTAAATAGTGGTGGAAATCATAGGGATGGTGTCAACACCACTGGAGTCAGTACAGACTGGGCTGGTAAAATGGGAAGGTACTCTTGGAGCTAAGGAACACTAGTGGAGGTGCAAAAGCCATGGGGATGTCCTGCAGGTCCAGGCAGGGCTGGCTAAGCCCTGGAGACGCAGACATCTGAGGAATCAGCTTTGCAATGGCCAAGCAGACCCAGCCAGGAGAAGATGCCGGTCTCAGCCGCACCCTCCACCCCAGCTCCTGTTTCAACACGTAGCTAGAAATTATCTCTGTTTGCAAGACACTTAATTAAGACCATTTCCCTGAAGGAAACCAAGATGGAGAGCTTCACTTCTCAGTATTCCAGCGCTTTCTGGCATTCGTTTCCACACCAATTAGGGTGCAAATTAGTCATCCGGAGAGCAATCCAGTGGCTGTGCTCAAGGGAAGCTCTTTGGCACATGTGCCACCTTCTTCCAGGAAGGCAGGTGGCAAGCACAGGTGGGGTGGCCACGGCACAGACAGGGAAGGGGTCCTTGGGGTGCTGAGGCCTGCAGTTTGTGGTAACAGCTTGGGACTGGGCTTAGACTCTGGGACTGGGCATGGAGCAGAGTCAGCAAGAGGGTTTAGGGTGTCTCCATGAGCTGTGTGTGCTCCTCCTTGGCCCCTGGACTTCAGGGTGACTTGGTGAACCCCTGGACTCTGAGATTAAGCTCCCTGTTGGCACTGACAAGGAAGGGAGGTGAACGTGAGGATGAGGTGCTCAGGTCTGTGCCTTGCTGTGATGGGATCCAACCGGAGGGTGCATCAGAGGGTTGGCACAGAAATGTGGTTTAAGGGTGGTTGACATCTTGAGGCTGTTGGGTCTGGACAGTCTCCTGCTCAGGTCTTCAGGTGGATGTGTGGAGGCACCTCTGCCACAGCCGTGGCTGTGCATCCATCCACCTGCAGATGAAGCTGTCCTTGTTCACTTTAGCTGAGAGGTTTTTGTAGAATACACAGCTGAAATGTGGGATGAGAGTTCAGGAGGAGGAGGGTCCAAAGGAGAATAAACAAAGCCCCTCTGGGCAGCATTGCTGCATTGCTGGACAGCATGGCTGCTCTCCCAGGGTGCTGCAGTTGTAGGAATTCACTGAACATGACCAAAGGCGCCTGCTGGGAGCAGTGGCACAGCCACCCAGCATGCAAGGGAGAACCTGGTTCACTGATTGATGGGAGACTGGTGGCAGACCTGGCAGAGAGGTGGCTGGGAGGAGGCATCTGAAAGGCACTGCTGGCTGTGCACGTGTCCCCACGTCACTCAGAGTGGGGTCTAACTGCAGCACCAGGCATCATCCCTGCTTTCCTTCTTCACCCTCTTCAGGGGCCCTGCAGAACCACTGCACAGAGCCCATGCTGATTGTCAGAGAGTCAGGATGGGAAGGTTTCAGCTAAAATACCAATTTTTCAGTGATCTCAGTGGTGAGGTTCAGCTTCCCTGTTGCTTTTGATCCCCTTTTGCTGTGTTTATGGGGTGGTCTTGGCTGGTGCCTCCTTTTCCATCAGAACACTCATGTCTGTCTCTGCCTTCATGGGACAAACTCAGGGTCAGGTGCATGATGCTACATCCCTAAATATTCCAACTTCCTCATTTCCCATGGGCACAGCCACCATGCAGGGACCAGAAGCCTTCCTCACCTTCTGGCCGGCCTGCCCGCTGCCTGCTGCCCACTGCCTGCTCCATCTCCTTCCAAACAGAACCAGAATTCCTGTGAGGAACCACCTGCCCATGGGACGTGCCCTCCAAGCCCCCATTAGTTAGCGCTTGCCTTAAGCACTGCAACATTTGATGCCTTATTCCTCCTAATCCCGCCTGATGTAACCGTGGCTGTCCTCATTAGCCACATAATTGTCTGGCAAACACAAAACAGGCCCTGACACGGTCTAAGGAAACTGGCTTAAAAATATGAAGCCACATTCTCAGATGTTGTTGAAGGGATCTCATTTGTTTATTTGCATTCACACGGCACCTTGTGGATAATGAGGGACAGACTGCTGAAAAAGCACCTATTTTTCTTAAAGATCATCTGAGAAGCAGGTGGGAAATGCCAGCTGGGATATCCAGCCCAGTCTCTGCACTCCTGGAGGACAACTACCTCTCCACTTGGTCCCAGCTGTTCTACCAAGGGGTTTCCAAGAAGAGAAGGTGGCATGTGCCACCCATGTCCACACTGGTAAGGTTGCCCAATGAGAGACTTAGCCATCCACATCTCCCACTGATAAGGCCTTGAATATGAATTTTGAAGGGGCTCTGACAGCAGATGACAGGGCTAGGTTAATGGAGGCAGCGGTAAGAAATCTAATTAACCCTAAGTATGTTGTTTAATTTGTGCAAAGTTGTTGTGCTTACTCAACTATAAACTCCATCCCTGGCTCTAATGACAGTGACTTGCATGGCAGCAGTGGAGAGCATCCTGGAGGTGGGCAGCCACCCCGTGCTCACCCTTGAAGGTGCCCTCAATTACGCACAGAGTGTTCCAGTGGTTGCCTCCATCTGGTTCTTCCATGGCATTTGAGACCCTTTTCTAGCTGCGGTCTTTGGAACGGGCACCTGCGCTGCTTCGCTGCCTGCTCTGGCATTCAACCCTGGTGCACGACTTCCAAAAACCAGCCTTCAGGACCCAGCAGTGTCAATCTGTTGATTGCACTCAAGTCCAGGATATGGCTTCAGGCCGTTGAGTTCCCATCACAGCTCTTAGGCTGTAATTATGTTCAAGGCTCTTTGCCTCGGTTATGTCTTTTTACTAATGCTTGGAGCCGCCATACTGATCTTTTCTTCAAGGCTGACCTCCGTGTAGCTTCCCAGGAGAGAGCCAGGACTGTTATTTAAGCCAATTCACAAACCAGGTCCCAAAGGCTAGTTGTCCATTATACGATTTTTTGAACAGCAGGAAACATCAGCAGGGCTGGTGTTGGCTGATCTCTTTGTGTTGGTTCAGGAAGAAGCACAGGAACAGGGATGGATGCCACATGTCAGGTTCTCTTCCCAGGTTAACCTTCCCCAAAGATCTTTGACCAGGCAGCAGCTCCTCTGCAGAGGGGCTCTGGTGGCCACAGAAGGGTGATGCTGCACCTCAGCTCCTCCATCTCCCACCAAAGCTCCATGGTCCCCCCGTGGCCACTACAAGAGACACAGACACACACCTACCCTGCAGAGACATCCTTCCTGTGGAGCAAAAAGCTTTAACCAGGTCCCAGAAGACCCACAGTTGCCCGGTGAGGTGAAGTTTGACAAGAAAGGAATCGAGAAGGGAGATGATTCACCGCTGGGGTCCATTAAAGCCAAGCAGGCTGATCCCACACTGCCACAGGGTTTGTAGGAGCAGAGACTTCCAGCACCGAGCCCTCTGAGGTCTCTCTTAGTGCTGGTACTCTAACAGTGCTGGGCATGTGGAACACAAACACACCCTTGGCAGCAACACACGGTTACACTGAGTCCTGCAAGATCCACAGCCTCCTCCCTGTGGCCTGCAGCAGCTCCCACTCCCATTTCGAGGGGACTGCAGCTCTCTCTGTCTGATGGGAAGTCTGGAGGGAGACCTTGGCTCGCTCCTCCCTGGACACAGACTGTTCCTCCAAGCCACTGGATGTGCCTGGTGGTGATGCCAGGGGGTTGCTTGCTGTCCAAGATGGGATTCCCATCAAACAGTATGCCCAGCAAGCCAGCCTGCAGCCACAAACGGGGTTCCCAGCGGGGTCCCACGTGCAGGGACACAGAAGTGCCCTCGGAGCAGGGGCAGCTCAGTCACCACCAGTTTGAGTGTGTCCCCGTGCAAATCTCTTGGCATCCTGTTCCCACACTGCTGAGCTCCACAGCCCTTCCCCTTGAGCCTGGGGACAAAACCAGGTCCCTGGGCAGCCAAGGGGAGAAGTGGCAGACGAGCTCAATTTGGGTTTTCCTTTCTTTTCTTTATTTTTTTTTTTTTTTAAGAATTTAAAAGTGGCAGTGCTAGCAAAGGGTAATTATCCCTCTGTTTCAGCTGAAATACAATTAAGGCAGCTCTCAATGAGCCCCCGGGATATTGTGGTTTACTAATTAACAAGCGGATATGCTGTGGCCCCTGTCATGGCAATTACAGCATGAGACAGGCTTCAGGAGCTCTAATTACACGTCAGCCCGCGACACACGCTGCAATACAAATTAATGAGGGCCCGAGCTGGCAATGGAGGGAGTTTGCCCAGCAAGAGGCCGAGATGGGCAGCAGGAATGGGGATGGATACAGGAGATAGGGATGTGACCCCAAACCTGGGGATACCATTGCACGCTGCAGGATCAGGAGGATGAAAGGAGGAAATTTGGGATAAAATGCCCTATGGTTACCCAAAAATGGTGCATTGGAGAAAGGAGAGAGGCTTTTGCTTTGTGGAGCCATGGCCTGATGAGATGAGTGGCATTTGGGATGACTGCAATGAATAGCAAGTATCGCATCTTCCACTGTTAATTCCCAGACCAATAAAGATGCTGTTAAGAAAAGAAGTCAGATGGGAAATACCCAACAGGGTTTTGACTGCTGACAAATAACAAACAGATCTCCCAGAGCCAGGAGGAATTTTTCTGACAAATTGTTTATTGGGGAAAGTTATGCACTTTCAGCTTGAGTCGAACTAATAGCTTTGGCCAGGTCTGGAAAATAAAAAAAAAAAAAGGCAATCAGGATTTTTGTAAATGCAGTTTTGACGTCTCGCATTTTTAAAACCTGCTTCTTTTCAAAACGTATTTGAAAGATGTAATTAAACCAAAATACAGACCACACACCTAACAAGGACACTTTGTTTCTGACAAAATGAAACGATATTTATCAGCTTTGCTGATTATTTATCAGAGTTTTGCTGCTCCAAGCTCAGCTGTGGCACAGGTTTTCTGTGACATTAGTGTGCCTGTCGAATTTACTGCTCCTGAATTTACTGTCTCCTCTCCAGCACCAGTCTGCTGCGGGCATCCAAGGGGGGACGGTGGGAGGTGCTGTGGTGGATGCTCCAGCCTTTGGCCACCAGCATCACCTGCAAATGCCACTGCAGACAGAGAGGTTCTCGGGCAGAGGGAGGATCTGGGGAAAATGAAGCCAAGCTCCCAGGTTTTGGAGCTCCCTCCGGCCTCCTGCAGGGGTGGAATCAATGGAGTTCAGGGGCAGCCCTTGCAGGGGATGGGGTCTCACGCCAGGGGGGTGCGCAGCAGGTCCCTCATTTGTTCAGGCTGCGACAGAGGGCTGAGAGGAGGCAGGTGAGGAGCTTTCAGACTAATCCTTCTTGTTCCCATGCACTGTGGGGAGGAGACCCTGCACAGTCCCCACTGCCAACACCCAGAGCACAAAACCACCGGAGGCCACCCGTCACAGAATGTGGCAGGGGAAGGGCACGCACCTCCTCACACATAGCTCCCAGTATAGATCCCATTAACCATCGCAATTAACACGAGCCAGGCCCTCTCCCTTCCTTGTCACCCCAGCCAGAGCCGTACATAAAAATAACTGTTTATTACACAGCAGGCAGAGCCCAGCTTATCACTGCAGACAGGAAATTGCTGCGCAGAAACCGCACGTTTCACTTTTAATAAGTTTGGCAATAAAACATCTCATCAAACGAGGCCACGACAGGGCAATAATGAAGCTTCCGCGTGGACCGTAATTGCTCACTGCTCTCCTGGGGGCAAGCCAGAAAATGGGGAGCGAGGGGGGAGATGGATGGCAGCATCATCCTCCCTCACCTCCTGCTCTGGGAGCATCCATCCCTCCTTATCCCCGGCAGCATCCCCGCAGCACTGACACCCTCCAGGACATGGCTGAAAGAGGAGATCTGTCCATGCTGGAGGGATACAGGCAATTCCTACGGAGTGTTGGAGGAGATGTCAGAGGAATAGGGAGGCTCTTGATGCTCCAAGGGAAAGGAAAAGGTTTTCTGCCTTCCAAGCACAACTTCCCAGCACTGAGTAGCCTTCAAGGCTGAGCAGGTGCTCTCACACACAGTCCATCCCCATCCTTAGCCAGCAGGGATACAGTCTCCTGGAGGTTTTGCTCAGGATGGGGATCTCAGTATGGCAGCAGAGGGGTCCCGCAGGAATCCCTGTGCTGGGCCTCTGCTATGGACCAAGAGGGCTGCAGCGCTCCGAGATGCATCGCAGCAAAGGCCAGGGAGTGACATGGTGCCTGTCTGGTCTGACATCCTCGTGCTGGTGGCCTCAGGCTGCTGGCTGGTGACATCTCAGCCAGGTGGCACCGGCTGCCCCAGCTGGTCCCTTGCACCAAAGGATGGTGCTGGTGTTTCCAGGTGCTCCATCGTGATGAGACTTTCTTTCTGTAAAGGAAATCAGGTTCAGCAATTGGTCAACTGCCCCAACCTATTTCTGTAGCTTCCCAGCTTCTGTTTGATCTCCTGGATGCTGATGGGTGCAAACCAGCCCTGCCACAAGCCTGCTCAGAGTGACGGGAGCAGCCCAGGGAGCCCTGGTGAGGCTCCCCAACCACAGCTGGGTGATGAGCAGGCACCAGGCAGCCTGCAGAGCCCAGGATGATTAAGCGATCCCTCATCACCCCTGGAGGCAAAGCGGGGTCCTTGCTGCCTTCTGTGAGTTAACCTATCCCATTCCCACCAATCATCCTCCTTGGCAGGGAGGGAACAGAGAGGTCCAGGAGGACATGGTGCAACCAACACTGCAAAGAGGAGCTCTGGCATCGAGGTAACATGAGACAAAATTATGCGTGTCCAGGCTGGCACGAGGAAATGAAGCAGTTTAGAGTCACAGCAGGAATGTGCTGGCACTGGTAGGGCCCACTGGCAGGCTCCCGGGTGGGCAGGAGGCTTTGTTCGCCTGCAGCACTGCTCTTGGGGAGTTTACCTGGAATTACTGATCCGCATCCATAAACATGATCACGTTAATTGGTTGCTGAGGCTGCAGTCACCATCTCCTCTCAGCACTGGGACTTCATCTCCCTTCCCATCCCAAATGTCAAGATGTGCCTGTTCTTCCATCCGCTCGGCACCATGGCCGAGGACAGAGAAGTGGTTGGAGAAGGGAGAGAGGCAGAGGATGGGTGAGTCCACAAGCCTGGAGCCAGTGACAGACACCCACTTCCACCGCCTCTGCTCTGCAAAGCAGCGCCTTGAAAATAAACAGCAGACACCTTCCGGAGGGCACCAGGAGCTCTGCAGGAATCCCTGCAGCCTCGGGCAGTGATGACCTGGGGAAAGGCACCTTGTCTAGAGAGCAGCTTTTATGGCAGAGCAATGACCAGGTGGCAGGAGAGGGACCAGCTCCCAGCTGAGGACAGAGACACCCAGGCTGCTCAGCCTGAAACCAGGCTGGTGCTCATCTCACTTGGAGCACGGCCAATCACTTCTAGTAAATTATTCATCTGACAAATTTAGCCTGTTATTCTAGTCGTGCTCTTTCCAGAGTTTTACAGATTTCGTTATTATTTCGAATTGTGCAAACACCGCAGAAACCTCTCCTGGGCTCTGGCACGCTCTGCCTTCATCTCAGCTCATCTGCCACATCTGAAACAGGATTTCTACCATCTGGTGCCCAACCCTCCATCCCCAGCACCTTGGGGAGGTGAGTAGAATCCATGTTCAACACAAGGCTTTTACCAAAGGGAGAACCATCTACTGAGGACACAGGGGTCAGTGGGATCACAGCACACTTTCAAAGTTACTTTGACTTATCTTTCAAGGATATTTTGACTTTTTTTCACCGCCAACTTTGCACATGGGGTAGGGGAAAAAAATGATAGCACTGTTCCCTTGCACCCTGGACTATCTGGTTTCCCAAGCCTGGTCACTTTGAAAAGCCAGAAAAAGCTTTTTCCTTCCTCCCCACATGTCATAATTTCTTCTGTCAAGGTTTCTTTGTAATCGTGAGGGTACAGCTAAAACCTTGCACTCTAAAAGAGAATGCAAACTACATCCTGGGAAGAAAGGAAGGAAGATGGATGGGTTTGTTGTGGACAAGCCAAGAGTGATCAGCCCCATGAGTGGAACAGCAATGTGTCCAGGGAGAAGCTCTCATCCAGGCACTTGAATCTCTCATCATAATGCAGGGTGTGAGGGAGAAGAGCAGCCAGTGACACCACCTTCTTATCCACCCAGAGCTGGAGCAGAAATGTAAGCCCGCCTCCCTCACAGCAAGGCTCAAGTTTGCTCCCACTTGTGTGGTGATGGTCAGCTCACACCTCATTTAGGGGGAGAAAAACAGAGTGAAGAGGCCCAGGAATACCAAATGAACCATCCCTGAGAGCTGTAATGCACAGTTTTACCAAAAATACCAGAAAAGAGTATAAATTTCTACATAGAGACCTGACAGGACTCCCTAGCAAGATATTGTGAGACACTTGAATGACTCTCATTAAAGGGAGATTAATTAGCTGAACAGCAGGGATGGAAGCAATAGATGCAGAACACAGAGCAACTGATTTAAGGAAGAGGCATACTGACCAAAAGAAAAACAGAACAGAAATATGAAAAGATAAATCACAGGGTAATCTAAACCCTTGCTTTCTGACCAGGATAGAGAAGCTAATGAGTGGTGGAAAGCACTTGTCCTGCATCCCTGTGAGCCCCATCGGTAGCAGGGAGAGGGAATGCTCCCAGCAAGGCCCAGAGGGATGAGGATGGACATGGTGCCTGGTTCCCTGTGGAAGACTAGTGATTTTGTTGTTGTATGGCTCATCCCACCACAACAAGTCACAGTCTGCCCTAGGGCACACGGCCTCTGCAGCGATGCTGAATGCATAGGGACAAGCTGCTGGCTGGGGCTGCCTGAGGCTCTTCTCCTCTTCTGACCACCTCGGACATTGCTTTTGTGAGCCTTAAGAGTGAAGCAACGAGAGGCCGGTCTGAAACCCCCCCTTCAACCATGCCCCAGCCAGAGCTGCCCCCCACAACCCTGGGGAGCACCCTGGGAGAGCCTGGAGAATGCAAACCCCAAGCTGCCGTGCTTCAGCCCACCCCACCTGCAGGACAAAGGGATGCTCACAGGGTCAGCAAACACACAGGAAAACTGCAGCACACCAATGCCAGGCTGCGCTGCAGGGCGTGGAGCTGGGCACCACAGCGTGCATCCCACCCCAAACCCACCACCACGGAGGATCCCTTTCCACCAGGGGCAGAGGTGGGACGGGCTGGAAGCCCTGAGCATCGCCCAGTCTGGGCTGGAAGCTCCAGATGCGGAGCTCCGGAATTCCCATAAAAACCCCCAACACCCCGCCCTCGGGGGCGGACGAAGCCCCGCCCATATGCAAATTACCGTCAATGGCAGCCAATGAGGAAGCAGGGGGCGTGGTCACGGTGGGACTTGCCCGGGCATGTGCGCGCGGCCGCTTCCGGGCCGGACACGTGTGAGCCGCGCCGGGAGCGGTCAGCAGCGGGGACAGCGGGGCCACCGCGGGCCGGGGGTGGCCGCAGGGGGTGGCCACAGGGGCCGGCAGGGGCCTGGGGATGGGTAACGGGGCGGGCAAGGGGCTGGGGCCTGGAGTGAGCTAGAGAGGGCCCCGGTAATGGGCAGACAGGGCCCTAGGGGGTACGTAATGGGGGGGACACAGGGGGTAGTGGGGTGGGCAGGGGCCTGCGGATCGGTGAGGGGGTGGTCAAGGCCCTGGGACCGGGAATGGGGCGGTGTGGGACCGGGCAATGAGGGTGCAAAGGTGTGGGGATGGGGTGTGACAGCGTGTCCGTGTCCCCTCCCCTCCTCCCCTTGCCGTGCCTGTGTCAGCCCGCGTGGGGGGCGTTGCCGTGGGGTACGTGCGACCTTTTTTGACAGGGGAGCATGGGGTCCGCATGGCGCTCATGCCCCCCTGTGCACGCTCCAGCAGGAATGCCACCAGGCAAAGGGCAGATGACCCCGCTGCTGCCCGCCCCGAAGGTCTCCGCGCCCACCCTGCAGGGCAGCCATGGCCCCACCGCGGGGGGCTGCGCTCAGGCCCCGAAGGGTCCCAGCTCGCCGCAGGGTCGCAGCAAGAAGAAGAGCCGTAAGCACCAGCGGTTCATGGAGCGCCGGGCGCTGCTGGAGCAGAAGGGGCTGCTGAGCCCCCGTGGGCGCCTGGGCAGTCAGAGCCCCGAGGCGGGGCTGGAGGCACTCACCAAGGCAAATGGCACCACGGCACCGCGCTGTGACAAAGTCCCCAAGCCCAAACGGATCGTGTCTGCATCTCTGTCTCCATCTGCCTCTCCGGACAGCATAGCCAGGCACCACTCCGTGCTGCTGTCGCAGGGGAATGGCAGCTCCAAGAGGGTGCGGACGTCCGCCCTAGTCCTGCGCCCGGGCAAGTATGTGGCCATCGACTGTGAGATGGTGGGCACGGGTCCTCAGGGCAGGCTGAGTGAGCTGGCACGTTGTTCCGTGGTGAACTACGAGGGGGATGTCATCTATGACAAATATGTCCAGCCCGAGCTCCCCATCGTGGACTACCGGACGCGCTGGAGCGGCATCACCAAGCAGCACATGAAGAATGCAATTCCCTTCAAGGCTGCCCAGGCAGAGGTGAGGAAATAAAAAGAGATTAAAAAAAAATTCCAGAAAGCCTTTGTGTTTTCTGTCAGACACAAATTGGGATTATTTGTGGCCTTTGCTGGGCTGCTCTGAGGCAGACACAAAACAGGACAGGGAGCTTCTGAAGCTGTGCAGTGGGTTGATTTGCTTGCTTGTTATTCTTTCTGGGAACGTAAAAACGAGAAGTCAAGGAGCTGAATTTAATACAGAATGGCTTATTTTATGCTTAATTGGTGTTTCTTCCGCTGCGGTGTCTGTCTAACGCTCTCTGACTCTTTCAGATCCTGAAGATCTTGAAAGACAAGATTGTGGTAGGACACGCCATCCACAATGACTTCCAAGCCCTGAAGTACTTCCACCCGAAAGACAGGACTCGAGACACCAGCCAGATCCCTGCGCTGAAGAAGAGGGCAGGGCTGCCCGTCAGAGCCAATGTCTCCCTCAAGAACTTGGCCAGGCACCTGCTCCATAAAAAGATCCAGGTAAGCAGCAGGAACCTTGAGATGGGAAACAACCCTGGGTTAGCTATGAACCTCTGTGGTCAGCCTGGTCTTCCCACCTCCATGTGTGTTCTCTGTGAGGTGGAGATGAACCTTGTTCATCCAGTGCTCCTGGCTATAAATAAGCTGGAAGAGCCCAGGACCTCCCAAGCTGACCATTAAGCATCTCAGTAAAATCACAGGGACAGGATCTGTGCCCTCCAAAAGGTGTTGAAGAGATACCTGTATGGCCTTGGCTACATCAAACCTTTGTGTCTCCAAAACCCACAGCACTTGTGTCCTTCCAAGCAAGCAGACCTGTGGGATTTTTGCTGCCCCTTTTATCTAACGAGGCTTTTCCCCCTTTTCTCAGGTTGGCTGCAAAGGACACTCATCAGTGGAGGACGCTCAGACAGCCATGGAGCTGTACAGACTGGTGGAGGTGCAGTGGGAGAAGGAGCTGGCCCACAGCCTGCCCCCTCGGCCCCCCAGCCCTGTCACAGACCCCACTGCAGACAGCAGCCAGTACCTGGATGACCAGTACTGGCCCACAGACCTGATGGCAAGCGGCCTGTGATGGGGGACAGCGTCTCCTCCACGTGTTTTGGGCCATCCTGGTGCCTTCAGCTGTTAAAGGTGGAGGTGACTGCTGACCTCCTTCCCTGGGGCTTGTGCCCAGTACCCAGCCCTGCTCAGGGATGGAGACATGGTGATACCTGGACACCAGCAATCTCCCAAAAATGCTGTCTGCAGCCTCGAGCTGTTGCGCAGAAATCAGGGCTGTGACTGTGCCGTGTTCATCTGCCACTTGGGGATGAGCAGCGTCCAGTGTCAGCCTGGAGGAGCCCCCATGGGCATGTAATGGGGGCTACCAACACCCTCCATGCCTTCTGTGGGGTTGTCCTCCTCCCAGACAGCAAGGGGCAAGCTTTCCTGTGGAGGGACTGAGGTGTTTCCCTGATGCTCAAAGGCTGCAAACCATCTGGGAACAGTAAACAACCAGTTTGCTCCCTACTTTCTTTCATAGAATCACAGAATATGCTGAGTTGGAAGGGATCCATCAGGATCATTGAGTCCAACACCTGGCCCTGCGCAGGACACGCAGAGGATCCCACCATGTGCCTGAGAGCTTTGTCCAAACACACCTTGTGCTCCGACAGGCTTGGTGCTGTGATCACTTCCCTTGGGAGCCTGTTCCAGTACTCAGCTCCAGCTGGGCGCTGAACAGCTTGTCCAGAAGGATACTGTGAGAGATGGTATCAAAAGCTTCATTTAAAAGTCCAAAAAGATTGCATCACCTGATGTCCCTTGATGAGCTAGGTGGGTACCCTGTTGCAGAAGGAAATCAGGTTCAATGAGCAGGATTTTGCCCTCATGAAGCCATGCTGGCTATGACCCATGACTGCATTGTCCTGCAGGTGTTTCTCAACAGCTCCCAGAAAAATATTTTCCATGATTTTACCTGTCAGTGAAGTGAGACTGACAGGCTGAAGTTTCCAGGGTCCTTCTTGCCCTTCTTCAAAATCAGGGCAACATTTGCCAGCTTTCAGTCAGCTGGGACCTCTGGATTCCCAAGACTGCTCAAAAATAGTTGAGCAGCTTTGCAATGACATCAGCAGCTCTTTAAAGATTCTTGGATGAATCCCATCCAAGGATGGGATTAGACCCATCCAGGCCCCATAGATTTATAGGGATCCAACTGCACAATGAAGTTCAAGAGGAAAGTCTGGGTCTAATCAGTGTCCAGCCTGGACAAGAGCATAGAACGCACTTCATTTCAAATAAATGATTCACATAATTGTCCAAATCTGAATTAAATACTGTTCTGGCTAAAACCCTTGTGTATATTCTGCATGATTTGATCTGGCAGTTCTCCAGGAGTGAGAGGGCAGGGATGAGGTTGGCAAAGAGCTGCCCAAGCACCATGCCATGTTCTAGGGCTTAAAACCCACCTGCAACTGGAAAAGGTGCTTTGAGTGGTTGGAGTAAGGAGTTCCTTGGGGTACAGGCTTGTCACCTCTGCTCTGGGGACACCCCTGTGAAGGCAAGAGGAGCAGGGGATGGGCTCAGCCAGAGCCCAGGGTCTGGGAGCAGGATCGCTGTGGGCATGTTGGTGAGCTGTGGCATGGGCTGCAGTCATGGTGTGGGGATAGGGTGCTGCTCATCTGCAGCGACTCTGCCTGCAGGTGACATGTAGGTGACCTGTGGCTGCAGAGATGTGCCCCAGATGGGGGTGTGAGCACCAGAGAGGGGTTTGGGGCTGGACACAGGGAGTTGCCTGTTTCCCCAGGGAACTGACCTGCCCTGGTTATAGAAATTTTTTTTTTTTTTGCCATGTGCCTCAAGGGCAGCTCTTGGGGGCAGCCCTTTAGCACAGTCCCACTGCCTGGGCTGTGAGATGAGATGGGGCTGGAGGGCTGCCAGCACCCTGGGGGCTTTGGGGAGCCCCGTGCAGCACGGTGGGGTACAACAGCCAGCACTGGAATGGAATCTGTGACCCCATCAGCCAGGCCAGACTGTCCCAGGCTTTTCCCAGCAGCTGGTGGATGGTAAGGAGAGCTCAGCCCCAGCCTTGGGAAGCGGCCAAGGCAGCCGTGTGACGTAGACACACCTGACGCACACATCAGTGCCATTACCAGACACATCTTGCACTTCCCATCTTAACTCCTCCCTGCCTGGCAGAGGAAGCCAGGAACAGCTCAGAAATGCTTTGAAAGGTGTCAGGCACATCTAAAAATCTTTGTCCTCACAGTGGCCCAAACAAAACCATCCTTCAACAGATACAATAACCTGGGCTCTGCCGTAGGCTCATGGTCTGGACAGGAAAGGAAAGGAAACGTGGCCCCATGGTAGGCCTTTAAATCCTGCTTGTTCCAGTCTGTCCCAGGTGTGTTCCTGACACAGCAAGCTGTAAAACAGGGCCAGCACCACCCTCTGTACCAGCCTCAGGGTGCAGCTCGGCTGAGCTGTGCAGTGTCAGCAGGGCCTGGCGCGGCATGGTGGGCACTGAACCCCTCGGGGCACTCGGAGGGGTGCAGGAGGAGCACAGCTGGTGCAGGTCTGTTTCCTCCTCTCTGCCATCTCTACCTCCTGCAGGGTGGCAGGAGGGAAGTGAAGCTGTAGGAAAGGTGAAAGCTCTACATCCCACTGTCAGTAGATGGTGGCATTCCAAAGGTGATGCAGCAGTGCTGTCTTTGCTCCTGGGAAAGCAGACCTGGAGGAAGGACACAGCAGAGCTTTGCTCACGACCATATAACCTGGCCCATGCTACCACATCCCCTTGGGGTGTATGGGGCACCCCATGGCTCCCAAATTAATTGTCCACCTGAGCCCCAACCTGTTGCCCCTCCAGCTCCCCTGTCTCACTCACTTCCTTTTGCTAAGCCCTGTGATGGTCGATGTGAGACGGGTGTGTTGGGATGAACCTGGAGAAGGCTTTATCAGGCTGTGACTCAGCCTGCCTTGCCATTAGCCTAAGGCATAATTAAAGAAAAAAAAGCGTTTCCGAAATATTGGCCATCCACTGATTTAACTCTCCTGCTGAAATACCCTCCCTGCCTTGGAGGCAAATTTGGAGGCAGACAGGCAGCCAAAGGCCAGCTGTTCTTTGATGCTGACGTGCCCTGCAAGCTTTGCTTCTATGCCGTGATCTCCAGCTCTCGGGGAAGGTGAGAAACAAATTTGAGGGTAAATCCCTATTTGCATCAGATTTGAAGGGCTTAGAAAACCCCAACACTGTGCACTGCAGGCCCCCAAAATAGGGCTGCTGCTGAGCAAACCCCACATGGATGATTAGAGGTGGCGGCAACCCGCTCCCTGCCAACAATGTTTGCTCTGAATAATTGAAATGGCAACATTCGCCCCATTTTCACCCTCTGAGAGCTAATCGGGATTTTCACAGGTGTTTGTGAATATTCACCTCCATGCCAGCTCGGAGTTGCCATGGCTGAACAAACTCCAGCTCATCACACGCTCCGGCTCATCTCAGGAGCAGCCTGCTGGAGCTTGTGTCAGGAGGCTGAGCATCTTCAGGCGGGAGAAGGAGAGCTGGGCTGGCTCGCCATTTACACTAAATTTTGTGATAATTGAAGAATCTGCAGAAAACTCAGCTGCTATCTCAACAACCCCTGAACAAAACAACCCCTGAACAATGATTAACCCAAACCCATGAATCCAGCATTGGGCTTTTTTATCAGAGGGAAAACATTGTCAAATGAGTTTTTTCCAGCCAGCTGCGAGTGCAGGTAACCGATAAGGCTGTCATTGGAGTGGGGCTGAGCCAATGGGAGCCGATGGCGACGGCTTTTACTTCTGTCTAGCAACAGCTTCTCCTTGAGCAGCAGGCGCAATTCAATGCTTTCTCTTGCTCTTATTGAGCTTTCCTCCTTCTACATGGGGGTTTTCACGGGGGGCACTCAAAAACTGAGGCTTGCATGGATTGTCCACCTTTTCCTGCATGTTTTGGTGTCCATTCCTTTCCTGCCATGGTGAGAGCTTTGGAGCTGTGAAAGGCTCCATCCTGCCCACATCCTGGGCTCTGCTCGCTCCCTTCCTTGTCCATGCCCCAGAGATTCCGCTGGGTGTGTGTAGGACACCCGCAGGGTACTTGGAATAGCACCATGGCAGAACAGCAGCTGTACCAGCAGCCCTGTGCCAGGGACGTGTCTGACCCTCCTGCCCTGCATCCCCAGTGCCTGACTATGGTCCAGCACCTTTCCCAGCTGCTGGGGCTGTTTTCATGGGGAGAACAGCCGGGAGCAGTGTCCCCTGATCAAACACCTGGCTTGCTTTGCTGCTGGCTGTGCTTATCACAGTACATAGGGTTGAAATGCCACGTAAACCCCAAATCACAGCGTCACAGAATTGGAAGGAACCCACCAACACCTGGTGCTGGACAGGACATCCCTAGAAATCACAACATGAATGTCTTGGGGTGGAGGAATGCTGGTACCTAGTTACAGCCCGGAGCAAGCCCCTAACCTGAGGCAGTCTGTCCCCGCGCTGTGGGGACACGGAGGGACGATTCACCCTGTTTGCAGTCAGAGAGCAGAGGCTTCACTCGGCCATTTCACCAGAGACCAAATCAGTCACAGCAGAGGGAGGACCCATCTCCCCTGCACCCCCGCCCCATCAGCATCCCCACCCACGCCTCTCCTCTACCCCCCGAGGGTAAATTAGAAGGCAGAAAACTCGCAGCCAACTCTAAATTAAAATCTCAGGAGCCTTAATAAGCGGCTTGGCCGGAAGAAGCGGATAGGTGTGATGTGGAAATGAACGGGCACATCTGGCAGC
Organism: Corvus kubaryi; assembly: GCF_017639235.1. Classification (NCBI taxonomy): domain Eukaryota; kingdom Metazoa; phylum Chordata; class Aves; order Passeriformes; family Corvidae; genus Corvus; species Corvus kubaryi. Next base: position 5,342,288 of record NW_024581133.1, on the reverse strand, counting down.
CGCTTAGCACCTGGGCTGCAGGAGGGGTGTGCGTGATGTGTGCGTGTGCAAACCCCAGCACAGCCTCCCGGATTGGCTGCAAAACCCCTTCCCGACCAACGCCGGGGAGCAGGGTGGCCTAGCAACAGTCTTCTCCTAATGAAAAACAAGCCACTTAACTAACCATCGTGACTGTGTGCATATGAGAGGGAAAGGCACAATTCCCAGCAGCTCCACCCTCCCCAGGGAGCTGGCCCCAAAGGGGGCTGCAAAGGGCGAGCTGGACAGGTAGGGTGGCCTGACCTGGGTACCCCTGCACCCCTCAGTCCCTGCTCCACGGATGCTTTGGGTGCATGGGAAGGGTTGCTGCAGGCAAAACACAAAGAAGCCCCCAGGGATAAACCCCCTCCATCGTCTGTGCAGGCAGCCACCCCCAGAGTGGCTCACCCCACCACAGGCACCCCACAGCCCTGCACTCATGGGTGAGCTGGGGGCTGGATGCCAACAGGTCCTGGGGGCCATGAGCTGCTGAAAGGGCCACCTTTAGATCAGGAGGGACTTGTGGGGAGCAGCAGTGGGGGAATGGGGTGTTCCCCAGCACTTCCAGGAAAAGCAAGAGCTGAGGGGTTGGTTACTGCTGTGGTCTTGCTTGGGGATGTCACCTTTCCTTGTTCCCACACAGGGATTCTCTCCTCCAGCAGCTGCTCAGGAAAAAGGCTCCAAGGACGATGGAGTTGAATGCATGAGCATAAGCCCATGCCTTAACCACAGCCTCTCTGCAAGCCAGAAAACAAAATAACCCCTGATCTTATGGATGGGGGGACTGGGGTTGGCCCTGGAATAAGTGGGAACAGGGGCACATTGAAGGAGTCAGGCTGGCAACAATGGCAAGAGATATCAAGGAACAGAATCGCTTTGGGGCTGCAGAAACCCCTCTTCCTTGGGGAGCAGCAAGTTATAGGACAGCTTTCTCCTGGCACTGTGTGCAGTTCCCAGTAAGGCAATGTGGGGAGGGGACCAGCTCAGCCCACTGGCACTGGGGACAGCGGCAGTGTGGTGTGGTGTTTCCTTCATCCCCATCTGCTGCATCCTTTCAGGGACCTTGAAGCTCTGCACCAAGCCTGTGTTCTTTCAGCCTCTGCTTGTGCCCTCCCAGCTCACCCTGGAGGTGATGGGGAGATGTTGGAGCACCTGTGGTGCTTTTCGAATTTTCCACTTAAAGGGAGGTTTCACCTCAGCCGAAAGAACAGCCCATACCTCCAGCTCAGACCTGCCCCACAGCAGAGCTGCCTCCCCCACTCCGCTCCTGCACACCTGCGTGCCCTCACAAAGCATTAGAAATAATCCCTTTTCCCCTCCCCCCAACAAGAAAACATAATGCCATCGTCCTTCCAGTGCCACTGGGCAGGGAGGGCAGAGCTGCAAGCGTGGTGTGCCCCAGGCCAACATCCCTGCCACAAGGGGTGTGGTGTGGCGAGGGCTCTTCTCTGGGGGAACCTGATGGAGAAAATCTAAAAATAACAGGACGAGAGGGAAAGCACAAAGCGTGACTCCTCAATCCCCCGAGCTGACCCCCGGGGAGCCCCCAGTTCCAATTTTCACTCAATTTCTGCCCGTTTCAGGTTTTTGCAGTCCCGGCTGTTCACTAGATGGTGCCCTCGGGCTGCTGGTTCCTGAATTATCCCCTCACAGGCTGGGATGGGATGGGATGGGAGGGGGCCCGGCTCTGCCCCGGGTTCTCAGGGTGTATTAAGGAAGCTCACAAACAGGAAAGCAGCGTGAAGGGCACTTGGATAGCTCAGGTAAATCCCTGCGTGTTTTGGGGTCTTCTGACCTGAGATCTGATAACGCACAGCAAGCACTGGCCTCTCTCCCATATCCCAGATCTTCCTGAATCCATTAGTATTTTATATTTCTAGCGCTATGACGGTGACAGCCCCAAAACAGGAGGAGAAAATGGACAGAGAGGCAATTCCATGGTGAATGCATTTGAGTAAAATAGCGACGAACCATCCATTAGCTGTCACCAAAAAACACGTTCAGCTGTAGTTCCTGAGCACCAGACGGGGGCAGGGGGGGAAGAGGAGGAAGAGAAGCTAACACCCATTAGTGTTACTCAGAGGGTAGGAATTCATTTAGGAATGTAAAACCAGGGGCATAAAGTAACGTTAGCTGTGTCTGTTAGGGAAGAGCCCTGCCAGGGGCAGAGGATGCAGTGGGACAGGGATGCAGGGCATCCTGTGGATACAGGACCACCCATGGGCCCAGGGCAGGAGCAGCCAGAGATGCTCCAGGGCAGCATTGGGGTCTGTTTGCATTTGGCCTTCGCCTGGCCAGGATGAGGACTTTTTCCCTTTTACTGGAAACCACTCCTGCCTTTATAAGATGGGAATGCAAGCCATGAGGAGCAACTTCCAGGGGCCAAGTCACACAAGGCCACTCTGTGGTGGCACTGCGGGACATGCCGGAGTCCTTAATCTTCTGGTCTCTTAAAATAGCAGAGTGATGGAAAGGATCAAAGCCAGAGCTACACAGAGCAGTAGTGGTTGTCATTTTAAGATGGCATTAACATGCCGTTTAGGGTGAAAAATTTTCTCCAAAAATGATTTCTCATCTCTTCTCATCTCTGCCCTGTCCCAGGAAAACCCTGAGTGTTGTCCATGCACAGGGACTCACACTGCTCCAGGTCCTGCAGAGCCATCCAGGTATCAGGGTTGGAGCAACAAAGGCCAGGAACTGTGCCAAGTTTTTGTTGGTTTTTATATTTTTGGTTTTTAGGGTTAGGGTTTTTTTTATACTGGACAGATCAAGCTGGAAATAATGGAGAAGAAATTTTGTTTGCCTTCAGCTTCAGCAGCCTAAATGTCCTGGAGGGAGACACCTTGCCAACGCGTCTTGAGGAGCTAATGTCAGCAGGAGGCAGGAATGGTCCTCTTGGCCTCTGGCATCACTGGCTGCTATAAAAACAGGGCAAAGCAGCACTCAGAGGCCTCCTTAACATCTCTCATTTTGGGGAGAGAGAATGAGCACATGAACAAAACAACTGCCTATAGAGCCTCCTTTTGATCTTTTAGGGCTCCCTAAGTGGAGGAAAGTTTGACCAAACCAAGCCATTAAATTGGGAATTCAGTCCCAGGCTCCTCCATGGGGGCTGCCCTCCAACAATCAAATGATGCTCCTGCCTTGGACAGATGCAGGTTCTTGCCACATCTGGGAATGGCACCTTCCTCCCCGGTGAATCCCACCCTCAGAAACCTTCATCCTTTCTGCCTGGAGACCTGACAACCCACTGCCTCCAACCCTGTGAATAAAACCCCAAATTTTGGACTTACATCCAGTGCAAGGAAAAACACTTCAGTAAAGCTACACACCCCTGTCATCCCCATCATTTAAGCTCGGGGTACCCCCTTGTGAGGGAAGTGCTTTGTGTCCCATGCTGCACTGAACATACATGCATTTTCCACGTTTACTTCTCACTCAGGAGAGAAAATTTCCTGCAGAGAACCAAATCTCAGGTGGGCTCTGTCTCCTCTCAAACCTTCTTTTTTTGGCACCAGGCAAGCACTGAGCTTGGAGGGGGTCAGCAGGAAGGGACAGGGGCAGTGGTTGTGGGGAGAGGAAAAGATGGAGCAGCTGATGGGAATTTAAGGGGAGGGAGTTTTCCCCTTGGACTTGCCTCTCATCATCTCAGGCCCAAGGGACCCATTTCACTTCCCAAAAGCTCTGTTCATGGGAATTGCTGCACTGGGAGCCTATGGGGCCCTGCCAGCCTCCAGCAAGGATTCTGGGCACTTACTCCCTCATCCGGAGCAGCCCCAAGGCATGAAGGCAGAGGGAATGACTGCATCCCCAGCTCCTCACCAGCCTTACCAGGCAGAATCAGGGTCAATCCTGACTGCCTGCACCCCCCAAAGCAGGAGAACAACACTGCCAAAGCCAAGACACTGTGTGTGTGCCCCAGTTTGGGCTGTGTCTCCGTCCCCAGAGCGGGGCTGGTCGGGCAGGTCCCAATAACGGGACGTTTTGAGCAAGAGCCTTATGAAACTGCCTTTCACAGGCAGCACAGAGCACAGTTGTTCCCAGGGCCAAACCTCCTTCTCCCCTGCTCCTGCTGCGGGATACTCGGCTGCTCGAAACCCGCAGAGCCCGTGGCGAAGGAGAAGAGGTGGGAGAGGGGATTTATGGCTCGCTTCGAGGCAAGTGGGGCAGCAGGAGGAGCCGAGGCAAAGCTTTGGGGAGAGGGAGGCATCAAGGCAGGGCTGCAGCCAGCTGACGCCAGCCCCACTCTGCGGCCTGAGACCCTTCCAAGGCGCCAGCCGAGGTACAGATGTTCCCATTGTGCATCTTGGGAGCCTTCTCGGAAAACTCCAGCAGCCTCATTCCTCAAGCTGCCTTTTTAGCTCCAACTTCTGGGGGTTTTTTTTCCTCCTTTTTTTTTTTTAATAATATGTATAAGTTTGGAAGAGAGCCTTCTCCCTGCTGCATTTCTTTGCCTCATGCCAAGCCCTGCAGCATTTTAAGAGCTCCCTCTCCACTCCGTGTCCCCCCCACCTGAAGCATCATCACCCTCCCAGGGGCTGGCACTGTTGGTCTCCAGTACAAAGCAACCACTGCCAGCCACAGCCTGTTTTATACTGCAGGGGCTGGTTAGTGGGGTGAAGCAGAGAAGTGGTAAGAGTGGGCTGTGCACTGGGGATCCTGCAAACTGGTTCTGCTCTGGTGCTCCCAGGCACTTGATGCCTGAAATACACATGACCCCATCACTGGTCTCTGACTCAGTTTTCCCACCATCAGAACAAGCAGCATCACAGTGGGGAGAGAAGAGCTTTGCAAAACACTTTGAGATTCTCAATTACAGGGTTTTTTCCCCCCCCACTCCTTCCTTCCTATGGGCAGAAGCAGCCAAGCTGGGAGAAGAAATGAGATGTGCAAGGAAGAGGTTAGATGAGCCCTCAGGTGCAGTGGGGGAGGCAGTTTCGAAAACTCAAGCTGAGAATGGAGCTGAAAAATTGTGGAAGCATTTGGAGAAGAATCAGGGCAAGGAACCAGAGCTGCAAGGTGCCTGCCCCTGCCTCGAGCTCCATCTTTATGGTGTGCTTGGTTCCTGCAGAAAGAGGGACTGGCCAGCTCCTTGGATTCAGTCTAGATGTGAGGAGGGAAAATTATAAAACCTTGCTTGGGGACCTGCTCATCTAGAAATCATTTGGGCCAGCCACAGACCACTGTGGATTCCCCACAGCTGAAGTTCCCGATAGCCTCCAGGTACAAACACAACAGAAGGGCAAGGAGAAAACCCTGCAGCGCTCTCAAACCTTCATCCTGGCCTGAATCCTCTCTCAAGAACAGCATCCTTAATGTTAGCAGTAGATCCAGGTGTAATTTAGTCAGGAAGTGTAGCTCAGAACTACTGCCCACCTTAGCAGCTTATGGATAAGAGGGTAATAAGCAAGAATCAGCTTACAAAGAGAAAGACAACACTGCTTAGAGCCAGAGAGCAACTGAAATGGCATGTTTGTAACAGGAAAGATGTTTACAGCCCACTAGAAGCAAGAAAAGCCGTGGCTTTTAAAGGGAGCAGGGGCAGAGGGCGTCTGTCTTTCAAAACAATCAGGAAAGGGAATCTGAAAAGCAAACACAGCTCTTTGAGACATTAAAGAAAAAGGCAGCAGCTGGTGGAAGTCACCCTCAGATCAGGAGGACACCCAGAGCAGGGATCACGTCAGGAGGCCCGGCAGTGGCAGGGTGACAGGCAGGGCTGGCGACAGGAGGGAAGGCAGGGCTCCCTCGAGCCCCTTGCTGGAGTCAGTCTGCCTTGGGAAAGACTCCATGCCGAGGGTTTAATCTCCTGCTTCTGCAGATAGGCTCTTCCATATCAGCTTCCTTCTCCAGGCACAGGGCCCTTGGGACCTGTGAGCCAGCATGTCCCCCCACTCTGCTGGTGGAGGAGGCAGAGGGCAGCAGGGGGGTGGCACCAGCATGGTGCTGATTTCACATGGATTTGTCTCCTTTGCTCCCTAAAAACAGAGCAGAACTGTAGGTAACTCCCAGCCAGAGCCCTGCAGCCAAGCCTGACCCCCAAAGCCACGAGCACAACCCATGAGCAGACGAGTGTCTGCTGTCCTCCAACATAAAAATTTGTGCTTTACAGAGACTCTTCCACAGCCTGCAAGTTGCATTTAAATCACCCCAAGCGTAACCTCCACCTTCCCCTGCCATCTTCGAGGTCCCAGTGCCCGCCAGGAGCTCTGGGCCATCCACACTGTCAGTGCACCCCAGACGGAGCACAGGCACCATGAGGTGCCAAGCAGAGCAGCTTCAAAGGCTGCCTTGCTAAACAGGGAGTCACTTAAGCAAGGCAGGGAGAGCCCCACACCTTTGAGTTATCGGATCTGAGAAACTGAGAAGCACCTGTAGGATTAAGGCACAGAGCAGAAGCTTTGAGAACACCTTCAGCCCCAAAGAGATGAAGAGGAGCCATCTCCCTTCCTCTGACACCGACACCCCTTTTGAAGTCCTGGCTCGTATGCTAAAAACCTAATAGTTATAAAGAAAAACAGAGAGAGAGAGAAGCATCTTCCAGCAAAGAGTGGTGAGCATGCACATCCTACTGCTGTTCATTAAAAGTAGCTAATAATCTCATTTTTTTCCCCGCCCAGATAAAGCACTGTGTGTAAGTAGATAAGAGGCTTACATACCCAGGAGGCTCAATTAACGTTCTTAGTTCACACGGCCTCAGGTAGGCAGCATTGCTGACCCCCAGCTGCAGCTACTAAGCGTTTAAAAAATATCTTTCTTTTAAGTTCTTAAAATCCAAAGACTTTTATTTTTAGCTATTCCTATTACCCACCTCATCTCCACAGCGCTTCAGCACGATGCTCTCTGGCTCTACAGGTACTGCTGGCTGTACACCAGCAGCCTGACAAAAATCGTCTTCCTTCCCCTGTCACCTAAATCCTCAGACAAAAGGAAGGGGCACCTGATGAGTCTGTTCTTACAGAGCCCTGGTGCTGAGATGGGCAGGCTCCAGCAAGGGCTGCTCTGCCCACCTGTGTCCTCTGTCCTGTAGAAAGCTGGAGCTGCCTCTAGTGCTGTTTAAAGCGAACATGGAACAGAAGCATCTGCCTGTTTCTCCCAGATGTACCCTGACCCACCTTCCAGGCTTGGGTTCCCTTTTGGCATCATTGGTGACCACATGTGAAGGTGATTTTCAGATGCTTTCAATTCACAGCCTCATGCTGTCCCCACCACCCCACCCCACCTTGTAGCTGGTGTCTCTCACAGGGGGATGAAGCTGTCACAGAAGCACACGAGAGCTGAAATAAACTCCGTGTTTTATCCCGAGGGGAGGTACACACTATCCCAGTGCTCTTGGTTTCACCCTGCATGTATAAACTGGTGGCTGTTTCTCCAGCCAGCACCCTTCCCCTCCTGCCCTGCTCCTCTCTGCCGGCTCAGCCCTCCCCGGGGCTGTCAAAAGACAATATGGGTGAGCTCTGCTGGCTATCATGGCAGGGAGGCTTCAACAGCATCTGCACTCAATGGGCTAGAGAAGATTAAGTGCTCTCTTTGCTTCTGAAAGGCCCATTTAACTCACTTTCACCCTTTCTTCCCCCTCCCCCAGACCTCCCTGGCATCCAGGACACAGGGACTTTTATTACACCACTGAAAATCTCGAAGAGGACTGATCTAATTTTTTTTTTTTTGCCTGTTCCACTCCTTAGAGAAATATCTCCTGCGATGGGCCACCAAGCTTTCATGCCTGCTGTCACACACACAGGCGGCTCCAGTCTGCCAGGGGCTCTCCCAGCCGGCATCTGCCTCGGGCTCAGATAGCCCCAAGTGCAAGATTTAGAGCTTGGCTGTGGGGCGGGCTCTGAGAAATGCTGTGTTATCAACCCCGGACAAAGATTATCTCTTGCTACACTCCCTTCAGTGTTTCAGAGGGACCTGGCAGAAGCCCAGAGGTGCTGGAGGGGTGGCCAAAAGATGGGCAGGAGGCTACAGCTCACACTGGGATGGAACCAGCCTGCCCTTGGCCTCTCCACCTCTGTTTGTCCCTGTGCTGGGCTATCACCTTCCTTCCTGCCAGCCTCTAGTCCTGAGCACCTGTGGCAGGGCACAGCTGAAATTCCAGAAATTCATTCCATTTCCTCAGCTTGTGCTGGGGCTGCTGAAACCCACTTCACTCCAGGTTTGTCCTGCTGGATGTGAGCTTTCCTCGGCGTTGCACAGGCAGGAAGCTGGGTTATGCTGGGCTACAGGAATGAGAATCACGGGCTTTGCATGCATGTGCCTTCCTCTGGCTCAGCTCAGCAGCAGGTTTGCTGTCTCCACGGGACCAAGCCCTGCCTGGTGTAACAGCCCCAGGGGCAGCAGGAACATGGGTGGGAAGGCTTTTGCTGACAAAGCAGCAGTTGTAGCTCAGTGTCCCTTGACCTGCCAGGTGTGGGTGACTGAGTTTAACTGAGAAGAGCTCAGATCCCCACTGGGGCGGACAGCTGCAAAATGTACTGGCTGTTAGTTCTTAATGGAAGCCTCTCTGGACCTACCTCATTAAAACAAACTGGGAATCCAGAGATTTCTGTTAGGAGATGCATAAGCAGGGAAAGGCACATCTGCCTGTTTGGTGAGCTCCCCATCCCGGAGTGGCTTCTTTCTCTCTGCTGCACTTTACCAGGAGAGTTTTCAGATTAATCCTGCACCCCGTGCCTGCCTTTGAGGTCCAGTACCCCTCCAGCCCTCTCATGACAGACACAAATGCCTGATGTAAGTGTGAGAGTGACTCTGCACTGCTCTAATCACAGCTGCTGCAGTGGAGGAGAGCACCTGCAGAGAGAGACGCTGCTGCCTTCAGCCCTGTTCTCAGCCCTTCAGGTTACAGCAAGATTGTGTCCTTGTGAAAGACCATGACAAAACTCCAGCTGAGCTTAAAGGCCTCCAGTTTATTCTTAGGAAAACTTGCTGAAAGAATAGTGATAAAAACAGTATTTCTGGAAGAAAATCAAATGCCAAACAAGAATAGTATTTTCTCCTAAAGATGAGCCAATAATGAGAAAATCCCGAGTCAATAAACTGCAAGAGAAATGCTAAGCTGCTAGAAATCAGGTGGGGCTGTCTCCAATTAGCCTGATACCACGCGAATGCAGCACATCTGGATTTTCTTTTGTTGCTCTGACATTTCTTTTCCAAAAGCTATAAATGTCCAACACGGCTTTTTATTTTTTTCCCCTCCAAGACAGTCCTGTCTTTCCCAGCACTCAGTCCTCAGTCAGTTGTGCTTCCCTACTGCAAGCAGGTGAGGTGCCAGCCTGTGCCACTGCTGGGCTCTGGAGAGATTTGTCCCAGACGAGGTCTGGCAGGTGAATCTGAGCTGTATAAGAAAATCTGAACCTGGCACAGCAATGCCAACACGTGACCCTAAAGTGAGTCTTTCAGCTCTGGTGGAGAGGGGGGCATGTATGGCACATCTTCTGACCTGCACTGTGTGGGAAAGGCGAAGATGTGAGTAAGGCAGGGTGGAAGGAGGCTTTCTGTCTCGAGACAACTGCAGACTTGGAAGGTCAAGGATTCTTCCATAAAGTCCCTGCCATGGGCTTACCCAAAGGCTTCTGTAACTCTTGGCTCTGCCTTGGGGGTTGCAGAGGAGGCACTTTCCACCCAACAAGCTCTTGCAGGATGAGTCAGGCTATGAGTAAGGGCAGAGCTTCAGAACAGCCTGGCACACCTGCAGTTTGGATAAGGCATGTTGGCCAATATCTTCCCTTCACTCAGCTGAAATGGGGAGAAACCTGTCAGCCAGTGGGTTGCTGAAGTCTTTTGCCTTTTTCTTACCCTTTTCTTGAGAAGAAAACACAGCTTTCTGCACAGTGTGTGTTTATTTGAAATGAGTTCTTGAACTCCTTCCTACCCCAGGTTTCGGTCTGTAGGACCTCTGTGTGACAAAGCTGCATTGCTTGCTCTGATGGGACACAGGTCAAATTTCTTTCTCAATCCCTCACTCCAAACACCCTCTCCAATATTTGCTTGGAAAAATCACCCTTTCCATGTCCATTCTGCCAGTATTTGCTCTTACTGGAATCTCTCATAGTTCAAGTGCTGTCAAAAGAAGAAAAATTTCCCAAATAATATTATTCCCGTAGTGTTATCACGCACGGACTGCTCCATCCAGAAGTGTCTGCAGTAAGGCAGAGATGGAGGCACCACAATAATTTCTATTATGGCACGGCTGAAAGTCTTTAAAGGCACGGTGGTTATGGGCAGGAAAACCTGCAGCTAGCAACCAGGTCCAGTTTATGCAAACACAACCTGACTCACAAGAGCCGTGGTCAGAGGAAGAGTTGAGAACTCCTTCTGTCATCCCAGGGCTCTTTCCAGCTTTCACTGGGCTGGCCAAGCTCTGCAATGAGCCACAGCCTGGGCTGTACTCTGTCCCAAAGCATGCTGCGTGTGTCCCAGCAATGTGAGCTCCTCTGTCCTTTCCCCAGGCCAGCCTGAGCTGGTCTGCACAGCACAGACTCCTCTCACCACCCAACCAGCTGCAGGACAACACCCAGGGCTGAAACCTGGGCAGGGTCACTGCTGTTAGGAGAGCAGGAAGAGAACCCTGAACCATTGCTTTTCAGGTAGCATGAGCATTTTCCAAGTGTCAGTACAAATGGAGAGGATGTTTCTGTTTCCAGGTCTGTCCCATCATGTCAGGGCTGAGGAAAGCAAGGCTATCCATGACTTTCCCTGGGCACAGTCCCTCAAGGCCACAGCTCTCTTGTTCACAATGTCTGTAGCAACAACTGTCTCAGTGCCCTGGCCATTCAGAAACAGCTGTCTGATTGTGCTTTATAAGGACATAAACTCCAGAAGGTGCTGGAGAAGAGGACCCTGAGCTCCCTTTACAGCGCAGCACATGCTGATGTTCTCTGAGCAGCACCCCTGCCTTGAGACACTGGACAACATATCCAGCATTCATTAGGTGATGGGTCATTAGTGCAGGATATGTTCTTGTGTCCTGGCCAGCCTATTCTTCCTGTCCAAGGTCAAGTACAATCTCCTCTGGTCCTCTTTTTTCTAGGTTTTTGGGTTTTTGGGAGGAGGGGGAAGCAGAGGAAAAGCCAGAAGAGCTTGTTCAGTTCTCACAGCAGAGATGTGACTACCTGGTGCCTGCAGCCTGTGTCTGCAGAAGGGATCATCCTGCTGGGCTCCCTTCCTCCAGAGATCCCTGTTGCTTTGATTATTATCCTTGCAGCCAGGCACATTGACCTGACATTGAGCTGTTCCTACCTCTTGTGCACATCTCCCTTCCCTTGCTTTGGGGATGGAGCTCTTGGCTGGAGGGCCAGGGCAGATTCTGCACCATGGAAACCTGGGGCTGGGATATTTAAATGAGTATTTGATGCACGAGTTTCAGAGCCATTATCTAAGCAGGAGAGGAGTAGGGCTTTGATATCCTAAACCACCTACCTCTGCTTTCATCCTGCTGCTTTGCTGCCCAGGCCAGGCAGCCGGGAGAGGAATGAGGTGCTGACCCCTGTGTGTGTGTGCAACCGTCAGAAGCTGTGTGCTGGCTGGTCACAGAGGTGTTTCTGCTGGGGAACTCTGTGAGCAGGGGTAAAAGGTGATGCTGAAGGCAGCATTGCACCCACAGCTGAACTGTCCACGACTGGGGGCAGACAATCTTGGCAGGGTCTGTGGTGTTTCCCTGTGTGCTGCATCATGGCAGAGACTCCCAGTTCACAAATGAGGGGACAGCTACCAGGACTCTAAAACACACCACTGCCATCTTTCTCCCCAGACATCCTGGCTCCAACCTCCTCAGGTTACCATGGGAGCCACAAAGCTCTGCCAAAATTCGCACCTTTTAAGAACTTCAGAGTGGAAACTCCGAATCTGTGCAATTTCCACACTATCAGTGGCAACCTCTCCATTGTTCTCCACACCCCTATCCTCCCTCCCAGTACTTTGTTATCCTACGTATCCACAGACTGGGAAGGCCCCCTCATTCAGCATCCGTACCCTGCAGCTGTGTGCTCTGCCTGCCCCAGCCCTCAATGGAGTCATTGATAGCCAGCCCTGGTTTGCTTTGGCCTCAGGTTCAGCTCCACAGAAACCCTGAAAAAGAGACACCAGCATTTCCCAGATGTATGTCTAGGAATTAAGCATTTCAGGAGTGACACACAGCCCCAGGCCTAGAAAGTGCAGCAGGACCCAGAGGATTTGACTTCATCTCCTCCCTGTTCCTCCTCAGGTCTCCTCAGGGATGAAGAGCCATCACTTTCCTGAAGCAAGCACCACTTTCTCAGTACTGTGGGTACAGAGAACCTCACAGCTACTAATCTCCAGCCCAGGCTCTCCACCACTTGTTGGCCAGCTCAGGGGCTGGTCTAATTTAGGGACTAACTGCATGTGTTGTGGGACACCCCCCTGTCCCCTCCTTTTTGCCCCTGAAGTGCCCTGGAGTAAAGGCACATCCAGCTGGTTCACTGGCAGATGCTTTTGGCCTTATGCTAATGGAAAGTTTTCCTTCACAAGGCAATGTTTTTTTCCTCCAGCCAGTCACAACTAAAGTCCAGTCCTCAACTTAGCAAGGACAGAGCAAAGGTCTCTGTATATGACTTGTGGGTTGTGGCTGGCAAATCTTAACATCATATATGGTTGTTGACTTTCCAGGTTTACAAATGTACAAGTCACACAGTTTGTAGACCAGCTGGTGGGAGATATTTTCTTTAAGCTCTTTGAGAGCCCCATTGAAGAACAGTGAACATTTCTTATCCCCAGGCTACATACTTATTTTATCCTTAAATGTTCTTAGTAACTATTCACAGATTAACTCTTTAATTTTCATGACGAGGAAAGGCCAATAGATTATAGATATCAAGGGCTACCAGCAGAGATAGGACAGCACAGTTGAGAGCCTTTTTTGATTGCTACAGGGTGATGCAGAGGATTCAACAAACTGCGTGTTGCAAGGTGAAAATTACACAGACCAACATTTTGATGAGTTAGGTAAAGATTTATATATCCATATTATATATGGATAAAAGCACACACACATGGAGAAAATGAGCTTAGCTAATGGTTGAGCCTGGCACACTGCCTTTGTCACACAAGGAGCTCAGCGTGGTTTACTGTGCTACATGAGAGCAGTTTTCCCTCACCATTCAAAGATGGGGGGAGTTGTTTTAGTTTTTCATATCAGCAACTTGAAAGGGAAAGCAAAGTGCCCCACTGTGCTTTGTTCTTACACAATCAGCAAAAAAACCCCAGATTTTACTCCACATCGTGCCATTCCTGATGAAGCAGATTGATTGATGGAGTTTTGGTGTCTGGAAGCTCAGCCTAAGCTGTTGTTAACCTTGGTGCACCATCGTGCACCACCACACGTGGACCCAGGTTCTCCTGACCCTGGGGGATACTACTGCATCCCAGGGAGCAACTTTCCACTAGCTGGAGAATTGTGTGGTGCCCACAGAATGAGAACACACCGTTGGTTCTGGTTTCATCCTTACAGTTACCCTCTTCTCAACTCTAACAGTTGTTCTTTTTTTTCCCCCTTGGTTCCCCTTTCCCTTCCCTCCCTGTCTCTTCTCCCCATGCCTGCTCCAAGCCATCTCTTCTTACTTGCCTGCCTGTGTTTTTTTTAAATGAAAGGGCTATACAAACAGAACCCCGTGAGTGCCAGGCTTAATTCCTAAAACAAGCTTTCTCTTCCGGGAGGAGACCCAAACACATTCGCTCATTGATTGGGCCGCTAGCTGATACTCAGCTTACCCCCCTCCTCCTGTATTTTAGATAGGTTTTCTTTTTTTATTAAATGTCTCTAAAAAGGCCAACAGATTGCCCGTGAATGACCACACAGTAGAATCCTACAAAGCTGCCATTCATGGCCAAGAAACCTGTACAATCCCAGTGGTGCAACAGAAAGACAGCTCTTTATAAACCTACCTGAGTTAAAAGGTCAATGGCCATAAACTCCCCCTCCCTGCTTTCCTGCAGGGTTTGGGTTTTTAATAGTAATCAGAGCTTTTTTGCTATCACAAGGAATAGGTCTTTTGAAGGACAGGGGGAAGAGTTATTTTTTTGAAAGAGGGCTGCAGGGTAAGAGCTGTATCATGCTGAGAGATGTGCCCCAGGACCCCTTCATTCTGTTCCCTTTATCCAGGCTGGATGGATTAAACCTGTCTTGGTTTGATTTTTGCTGTCGGGTGTAGAAAGCAGCAAAGTGCTTTGGCTTGAACATGATCTGGAGCTGAAAGAATCTCCAGTAGATGATGACCATGGACATGGTCTCTGAGAGAAGACAGGAAATGAAGTTATGTGATCAAGAGTCCTAAAATCAGGCCAAATGTTTGGACCAAGAACAGGCAACTTTGACAGGGTCAAAAGTCTCAGTACTTCCAGCAGCATCCTTTCCTCTCAACCATCTGACCATGAAAAAGCTGTTCTGGGTGCCTGAGACCCCTTTTAGCTTTCTGTTGCTTTGTTATAATGTACAGAAAACACATTGGTCTCTGCACTTTCATGTGCACTATCAAGAGGCCATAAAAGAATGCCTGCAAAAGAAAAAAAAAACCAAAAAGAAAACAGGTCATGATGGACAGAACATCCAGGAGTGTGGGCAGCTAAGGCCAGTATGTCTCTCCACAGTGGCAGAGCTGTGATAGAATTAGGTGCTTCTGAGAGACACTCATGGAGACGCAGGCACAGCATGTTAGCTTGTCTGCATCGGTGTGAACACAAACTCAGCCTTCTCAGAGCAGATCCCTCAGTCAGCAGGTTAGGAAGAGCCTGTGAACATTGTTCTTTAAGACCTGGGGTGGATTGCTGAGGAAGAAAGCGTGAGTGCTCTGCTAGGTCAGGACCAGTGAGACCCATTAGCAGACAACACTCAAAGGTTTGTCCAAGAAGGAACATTTGCCACTCTCTTGGATTATAGGAATTGACCTGGTTACTTTTATATCTCTGATATCTGTAAAATGTAACTGATTCTGAAAATGTTACCTAATTTTTATAGAAGTTATAAAATCCTTTTCCTAAACATCTCTGAGGAGAGTCCTCCATTGCAATAAACAGCTCATGGGACCATAAATAAGAGGACTTTCAGGTGAGGTGTTGGTGATTTCAGCATGTATTTCCTGTCTGAGAAACACATTTTTATTCAGGAATTATTGGGAAAGGACTACAGTTCCCCATGGCAGTAGGGATAAATGAATGGGTGGGTCTGGATGAAGGCAGGTGCATGTTTGTTATCAGCACACAAACATACACACTCATTGTGGTGGGAATAGAAGATTATTTAGGTTCTTCCATTAAAAAAATATCATTCCTCAAACGTTTTAGCATGTTTAAGATGTTTAAGCCCTTATTAATATCCTTTAAATCTCCCTTTTACACGCACTGTAAAGCCTTTCAACGAAGGACTCATTTTAATGGACTTAAAGGTAATCTTGTTTTTTAGCAAATAAAATAAAGGTTTCACTAATTAAAAAATGTTGCAACATTTAGACTGGTCTTTCCTTCCCACTGCTTTAATTAAGAGGCATCTTGGGGGAAGGTTTTGAGAGCTGTATCCAAGTTTGATTTAATAATTCTGATACTGAGGCCAAAAAGGAACAAGCTGTTCCTGAAAGAATTTCATCCAGGAGATGCAGAGGGCGGGAAAGGTTTGGCTTAGCTACGAGCCGCTGGTTCAGGTGGTCAGCTCTGAGCAAACCGTTCACAAGAACAACAAGGGGGTACACGAGGCAGAGACGGCATTGCTTTGTCTCTGTTGCCATGGAGAGCGGGGTTAAAATAGACACACTCTGGAGTTCAAGGACGAGGAATGTGCTCTTTGGGTCCCTGAAGAGCAGCCATAGCGACAGCAACTCCGGCCCCACATCGCTGGCTACGTGTGCCACCGCTATCCATGGGGTCTGCAGAGCATCATCCAGCACGAGAGCTGCATCCCTCCCAGATGGCCAATGGAAGGACACAAAGCTTTGTAGGCTCCTTTGACCACCCACACCACCCTGGCAGGCAGTTCAGGCACCAGCTGCAGCAGCAGGGCAGGTGATCCCTGTGTGTTTACTGAGAAAGGTGGGTTACCTGTTAGTTAGGTTAGCTTCCTGCAGGAGACAGCATGAGCGCTCCCTCCGGAGCCCCTGCTGACTCCCAGGTGTGCTGGGCTTGAATCCGTGTCTTGGTGGAAAACCAGCCAGGAGAGGTTCTACTCTCTCTGCTTTTTCCTTCCCTCACTCAAACTCCTGTTGATAAGCACCTGCTCTGTGCTCAAAATCGGTGAAGTTTTCAAGGTTCATAAGAAAGCCTGTGTTTGTTCTCAAGGGCTATTTTTAAACACAAATCCCTGACCCAGTTAAACATGAGCTGGCACAATGGAGGAGGGTGGCCAGCTGCCTCACTTCAGAGATGAAGGAGTAGCTGGAGGATGTGAAATTCAGCTGGCTTCGCCTCTAGGAAAACTGCAGTGGTACCACACCCTGCAGCTCCTCTCCCTTCTCCTCCTCCTTATGGTGCTTGCACAAAGAGCAAATTCCAGCCTGGCTTAGCAATGGACACCCTATTGCCCAGTGCCACTCTGTGCTTGACTCCAAATCCCACTAGCTTGGCTTTGAGATGATGTGAGGCATTGGGTCGGCGTTAAATGGGAGGGAGGCAGAGAGGTCCCCAAAGTGCCCAAGCTTATGAGCAGTGATATCCTAAGGGCTGCAGCTGTTGTCCCTTTCAGGGAATGGCTGAGGGAGAGTGGCTTGCTTTTCCCCATGGAAGGGCTAGGTGATCACTGTAGGTCCCTTCCAACTGAAATATTCTATTCTATTCTATTCTATTCTATTCTATTCTATTCTATTCCATTCCATTCCATTCCATTCCATTCCATATCATCTAAGCTTGTTTCCTTTGATAAGTGCAGAGATAGCTGGCGTCCTGGCTCCTGCCCCATTCTGAGGAGCAGCAATGGGTGAAGCCAAGTGATGAAGGTGAAGGCTTCTCTAGCACTGACCCAGGCAGATACCCACAGCTCTGACTGTGGCAGAGGGCTGGTTCTTCCACCTCTCAGCACTGAATGTCTCTTCTATTCCTGGGCAGGGGAGCCCTGAAGAACTCTTTCAGTCTTGCTCTTGTTTTACAACCTTCACCTCGCTCAGCGCCTGAGCTGTGAAAGCATAAAGGATGAGATGGTGGGAGTTTGAACCCCAGATTAGGCACGGCACCTTGCCACTAACTAACACAGAAGATCTCTAGGTTCACTCCCTCATCTTTCCTAGACTATAAAAGCTATTTTCAAAGCTTGGCCTCGTGTGTTTGTTGGTGTTGAGCAAAGACACCACTTTCCTGCTCAGTCGCTTGCATCTCTTCCTCACATCTGTTAAAGGACCAGCAACAACTGTTAAAGGCAGCATGAGACATCATCCACTTCTGGAAAATATTAATGTTTTCCTGCCTGATATGATATGCTCAGCTAGGCTGGAATTATTAAAAAAAAAAAAAAAAACTTTTCCACAAGATTTCTGGGAGGGGTCTGCAAAGAGGAGCTCGTTGTCAACCACAGTTCATGACTAATGTAATATAAAAAGCAACTGTTTGGCAGGACTTTTGGCAAGGGACTATTTCAGAAATGAGGGTATTATTTTATGTGCAAGGTTATATTTAGAATTTGTAGACTGCAGAGTCGCAAGAAAATAATTGCATCAAGGAAATCTGGTGGAATCACAAACCATGAGAATGCAAAGCCTGAATCACCCTAGCCCTCAGGAGCCTGGGATTCATTCCATCAGTGCTCACAGCAGCTCATCCAGTTGTTGGAATTTCCTTAACTTTAAAGCAGTTTATGCTTCCCTGTTGATATATTTGCTAAGGCAATAACTGCAGCATGTGATAATGACTGAAGTTGTAAAATGGTTTCTAGACCCTTAGAAAACAGACTTCAAAGTGTCTCATTTTGAATTATACTTCCTCCTCCTGGCACGGGTGCATCTGAGAGGTCTGAAGATAGGAATCCTCAGGAATTTGATTATTGTTCAGACGTGGCTTTCCACAGGATGATTCGCACGCTCCTCGTTTGGGCATCCTGGCGTCACTTCTTCCTAAGAATGTGTCTAGAATACAAAATGCCCCAAGATGAGATGGGAAAGCATTAGGCTGTGACACCCTCACCCTCTGCACCCCACAAGATCCTCTCACAGCAGCTGTGGGCAGTGTTGATAGTAGAGGCCACTAGGAAAGCTGAGAGATATTTCCTTCCAAATTCTTGTGCTGGATTACAAAAATGTTCTGATCTGATGGTTTCATGTGTAATCTTTAAGACACCTCAACAGTTTGCAGTTGGCTAAATGGATGCCTGGTTTTGTTTTTACATTAGATAGGCATTTCATTGAGATATCACTCTGGCTGCACAGTGATGGGTCAGGGATGATCCTGACAGTCACTGATTTTGCCTTTTCTAACTAAAGGCATGTGTTTATCCCAGGGAAGTGGGACATGTGAATAGTGCCAAGGGTTGGCTCGGGTATACTGGCCTTGCCAAAACCCATAATGCCTCCTCTTCACTCCTGCATCTGAGCTGAAGAGCCTAATGGGTTTCAGTTACTTTTATTTGGTCAGGGAAGACAAGACCCTTGTCATAGCATCCCAAGGGACAGATGAACACAAACTGTCCCTGGTTCCCAACCTCCCTCCTGCTGAAGGGCACGTATGGTACCTAAGAAAAGTCTCTTTCTTCACGAGTCAATACACTGCCATAGTGTCCTCAGTGGGCAGGAAGGAGGGATGGGGCAAAAGAGGGTTTCAGAGAAAGAGATGAGAGTGGTGGTGACATTTATTTCAAGACCTTCATGATGAAAGGTTCCCCATGCTGTGAGGCCTCATTCATGCCATTTCAGAGCTGGCATTCAACCAGGGCTTAATCTGGTGCAGAAAGAAATCAGGCATTATGAAGAGATGGATGGTTGTAATTGAAATAATAACATAAATATAATTGAAATATAAATATATATATGGACAGACACACGCACACTGTGTAAAACCCCCGTGGAAACAACAATAACCTTTTAGCTCTGCAAGCCAACCAACCTATTCCTGTAACCTCCTCTAATCTGTGTGTTTGCACCTGGGGTTCTTTAAGGAAATGCAGAGTTGTAATTAGCTGGGGGTGTGGAGAAGTCAGATGAGTGGGATATTCACACTCCGAGACCAGAGCGTGAATGTGCACTAGGTCACAGGCATAAAGAGCCGGCGTGCCAGCCTCGTCCCAAGAGGACGTTTTACGTGCTCTCCATCATCAAACAGCCACACGCTGCAACTCACAAATTTCCTCCAGTGACCATAAAGCTTTTCAAAAAACTTTACTTCTGAGTTAGTCATTCAAAAAGTTGCTCTGTGACATTAAAAAAAGACCCTTGGATTTCGCTAGGCTCCGGCACAGCTTTAGCAGCCGTGAAGCTGGTACCAAGCTGCCATGAGGCCTTACAGTGCCTACATTGTTGGTGGGAACCTTAGGGAAAGAGGTTTCTGGACATGCCCTAGCGTCCACTTTCAGGTGATAACTTCTTGGCTAATAAACACATTTAAAACACAAAATATGAATTTCCCTTATTGCTCATGACGGAGTGGCTGCCAAGCATTGGCAATTAGGATTATGTCTGGAGAGGGAAGGGGCTTAGCCAGCACCTTTGGATGTTCAGCACAGGCAACTTGGCTCACAGCTGAGACTGCTCCCACATCTGGCTGAAAGGGCTGGCTGGATGTGGCACTTAGGTGAAGCTTTAAACAGGGCCTAGGTCTGGCGAGGTGAGGCACAGCTCACCCCAATTTGCCGTAGACCAGTCCCTGGGCAGGTGGTTCCTTCTTTTCCCTGTTCACTGTTTCTTTCCTGGTTTTATCTTGGGGATTAAAGTTGTCTACAGAGTCTCCAGATCCAAACCAGCAGTGTCAAAGGTGTTCAGGAGACTCCATGAACAAAACTGAGGAGTTTAGAAATCGAAATATCCAATCAGTATAGCACAACCCACAAATGGGCCCTTGTCTGTTCCTCTCCTGGACACTGCAGGCCACAAAGAGACTTCTGGAAGGAGAAGATGTTTGTATTGCTTGTGAGAAGGATGCTTTGTAAACAACTGAGACCAGTAGCTGCCTCGAGGTAACATCGTGGTGTGACTAGTGGGGCAAACAGAGAATTTGACAGAGTGGATGGTGGAGCTGAGAGTAACGTGGAAACTTCATTTTATTGAGGCAGATATTGCCATTGGGTGGAGTGTCTGGTGTGTGTTCTTGTCAGTGACAAGTCTGAAAATTGCCAAAAAATTGTCATCGGTGATTAAGCTCCCTCACACAGGGAGGCTTTGGGAATAGTAGTCAATGGCTTTATAATTAGCAGAAATTACTGAGAAAAGTGTCATTTGGATGCTTCTTTTCTCTCATCAAAGACTTTCCATCTCTAAGTCCCCTTCTGAGTTGGTCTGTCTCCCAGCCCATCTTTCCTGTGATGACAAGGGACAACAGACTGCCTCAGATCACACAAGGCAGGATGGATTCACAGTTGCCAACGTGTGAGTCATGCAATGCTGAAGAATCTCTGCTGGAGTCTGCTCCTCTGAATGCCAGTCAGCATTTACATCGCACCTGATCCTGGCTGGGTGGTCAGTCCCAGGCACAGTGCTCCCTGCTGGGGCTCACGCCTGCCGCCTAAAGCAGTGGATCACTCAGTAGACCTGGAGCTGACTAACACAGCCAGAAGCCTGTGCTCTTGAAACTCTGATCCTCCCAGCCTGCACCCCAAAAATCCAAACTAGAACTAGGACCACATCAGGGCCTTCATCTCTGAGTTGGTACTGCTGGATGGAGCACAGCTCCTCTACTTGGTACCGTTAAAACTTCTTCTCTAGCTGGATCACACACGTGTGGCTGAAGGAACAGGAGCCTGGCAATGTTTAGAAGCAAGGTTGCTGACTTTTTAGGCACAAGTTACACTCAGGAAATATATCTGGTGTGGTTTGCAGGCTTAGCTCCCCACCATACGTGTGTGAAGCTTGGCCAGCACAGCCTGGCTGATGCGCAGAGCGTGCAGAAGCCTGAACTTTTCCTTCTGGAGATGATGAGCCCGGATGAGTCCCAGGGAACTGTGACAGATTCGCACTCATGCTGGATGAGTCCCCAAGAGGATGCATAACACCACTTCCACAGGCAGAATGCATACATTAGGGTAGGAATTTCTCAGGAAAAGCCATTCTTAGAGAGAGCTGGCTTCTATTTAGCAAATGCCACGTGAAACGAGCTGTCATGAGACTGCTGTCTTTTACAGCATGATAAAGCCCTTTATTTCTTGACCTCTTTTTTTCTTGAAGGAGTCTTCTTGAATATACAGACTTTATCTCCTCTTCAGAAAAAAATTCACCATATTTGTATCTGAAGCTATATTCTCCTTCCCAGGGGGCTGGGCAGGCCTGCCAGCAATCCCACTCATGTGAACCCAGGGAGTGTCACCAAAAAATTCTGATTAGGGTTCAAGGGAGCTGGTGGCACTGTGGTTGTGTGCTGAAGTCGCATGTCAATGTATAAAGCATGTGTTCAAACACTCACAGGTTGCTCTTGGCTCCTTGGATGTGACTCCATTGATAGTAGGGAACTGCAATGGATAGGGGAGCGAAGAACCCTTGGGAGAGGGACACACCACCATGTGGAAATGGTAGATATTGCTTCTGCTGCATTCAGCAGCTGGTCCTGTAAAACACACCACTGGAAACAGCAAATATCTGGACAGCAGAAATCCCTGCTCACTGCTTCAGAGTGGCAACTGGGAGAGGTCCCCAGTGGCATTGGTGGAGTCTGGGGCTCCTACCAGAGCCAGTGCTCAGCCTCCCTGAGTCCCACAGCCTCCGGCGAGCCCTGAGCAGCATCCTGCCAACAGACTGGAGCTTCTTAAAGCTGGAAGACTGGATGTGTTGTTCCAGGCACAAGGCAGCTGTGTTTAAGCCGCTGGTCCCCAGGGCTTTCTCTCGAGAGCTCTGTGATTGCGTCATGTCTCCAGTGAGGTCAGCGCTCAGGTATCCACACGGGGTTTCTGCTGCTCCCGGCTCGAAGGCGCACTCTCCCCGAGCAGGATGTGGCCAAGCCATCACCAGAAGGGTGCAACGGGATTGTCCCTCCTCAGTAGTCCTTTCTTCAGGGCCTGGCTTCCCCCCACACACCCATGCAAGTCCTGTGGTGGGAAGAAAGGGGAGCTTGTTTCTTGCCTACCATTAATAGAAAGGGCTGGAAGTGTAACCAGAAATGACAACCTGAGTGAAATGTGATGCCTCTGGAGGGGCCCAGAAGGCAGTAAAGCGGTGCCTTCCAGCCACGCCAGAGACCCTTTTCTCCCCCTCTCCAGAGAAGCAGTCAGCTTGGGAAATCTTGTACTCACAAACGTGTATTTTTCCCTCTAAAAACAATAAATGGTGTTATTGATGGGCAAAGCTGAGGTCCAATATGGCCACACACTGTGAGGCTTGGCAAGCTTCCTCTGCTGTCAGTAGGCCCTTCGTTTCCCAAGGAGACTTTGGATACTTCCTTCTGCTGCAAGGGCCACACATAGAGACAGAACAATCCACTGGAGGATGGTCTATACCCTGTCCCATTCAGGATCTGGGCAGACGATGGGACACCAGAACCTGACTGGAATTTGTGCCTCTTATTCCATCTGCCACTGCTGACCTGCAAGAGCAGATCCTGCCTGAAGTTTAAAGGCCCAGTCCAAGCTGACCAACCCATTTCTTGATGCTAAATGTCAGTGGACAAGGCTGTAAATTCATGCATACACAGAAATTATCCTCATGTGGAGAAACAGCTCTGAGCATCAGCTGTTCTTTCAGTCCCACATACTGCATGGGCTAGGCTAACTTAGAGTCATCCTTATCTCTCAGGTACAAGTGTTTCGGGAGGTTTCTTGGGCACAAATGTTCAGGCAAAGGTCCCATTTCATCTGAATAAGGTGTAAGCAAGGAAGCAAACATTGCTTAGTGTCTGGCTTGGACAGTGCATAATTCTCAAGAGCTGTCTTCACAATTTTCCCCCAACACTGTCTTTGACCAGTAGTTGCCAAAATTTAAAAAAAAAAGAGGTCAGACCCTACACAGATGTTAGAAAAGAAAAGTTAGAGCAAATAAATAGTATCTGGCTTCATATCAGGAATCCAAACTATGAACAAAACTCAATGTCCGGTTGCCATTAAAGCAAACATAGGACAAGGAAGTGGAAACTGACCAAGACCTTGATCTCTTCCACACATCTGCAACGCCAATCTGTTTCCCTGATTCACATCCCCTCCCAGCCCTTCCAGCTCCAGGCACCATACCTCCTTCACAAGCTGACCTCTGTGCACGCTCACACACCCACACGCACTCAGACCCACTCAGACACACTCTCCCTTTCCTCCTTCCCACCCAGCCCTCAGCGCTCATTCCCAGCAGTGCCCTGGCTGCCATGGCAGGGATGCTGCTGATTCACGCGTCGTCACTGGCGGCTGCCCTCCCACATCCCTTGGCTCTGCTGCGCCGCACGTCGCTGGCACACGGCGGGGCCGGGAGCATTTACTGGTGTGAAGTAGGGTACTGGGGCAAATGCCCACTGCATAGCAATGAGGAGAAAGCCGCCCGTGAGCAGACACGGAGCAAAGGTTCCCTATTCTCTTTTCTTGGCCGCCGGCACATGTGGGGCAGCGGGGATGTGGGAGAGGAGGGAAGGAGCGGCGTGAGCCAGAGACAGCAGTAGGAGCTCTGTCGCACTTTGGGATGAATGCTAAGCAGACCCCACCGGGCGGGAGTGCCCAGATGAATGGGATCCTTTCACATCAGCCTGACAGAGGAGGGATTTCATAGTTCTCCGAGCAGCACAGAGCTGCCTTAATTCAGCAGATACAATGCCCTGCTCATACGGCTCAGGAAACAAAATAAATATGTTCTTGCAAAGACATCACAATGAAGCTTTTAAGGACTCTACACAAGAAGGCTCTACCTGGTTCTCGGGTCTCCTCGCATGTGTGGGATCTAAGAGCCAGGCTTTTTACTTTCTCCCTCTCTACGCTTTTCTCAGTATTTTCCCCCATCACTGAACCTGGCCCTGGGGTGGAGGAGGAAAAGAACATTTTCATTTCTAAAAACAAACAGAAATAATCACCCCCAGGTTAATTCTAAAGAAAGCAATCACAGATATTACTGGGAAAAAAATTTACTCTGCAGATCAAGTAAAAATAAGCCAAAAAGACAAGACCTGAAGGGATGATGTCTTGGGAGCACAGAGAAGATGTCTGCTCTCCATGTCTACCGTCTTTGGCGTCTCTACCAAACAGCCATCACAGCACCAGCAGACGCAGTAGCTGTGACTACAGGTTAACCATGCAGTGAAGCTCACCGTCAAGGACCAGTGGCTGTTCCTTCCACTTTCCCATTAATCCCACATGCAGGGATTCAGCCAAACAGCCCAACAGGGTGCAGTGTAGTAATACCGAAGAGAGTTTATTTCAAAGGCAGCTGTGGAGCTGGAGATGAGCCCTTTGCACCATGGCTCAATCCTCCAGCACATGCTCTGGCCCGCAGGACTGCAGGCTGCTGCAGCTCGGCGGAGTCTGGTACCCAGCAAGCTCCAGAGGGCTTTGGGACTCTTTCTGCACTTGCATCCAACCATAGGTGGAGAGGAGTCTTTAGCACTGGTGGCCAACCCAGCTGCTCTGCTCTGGCCACACACTTGGCTTTTGATATTCTGGCCTTTTGCTCTGTGATGCTGCTGCAGGAAAGAGCATTTACTCTGCTGTATAAGAGTGATACTGCATGGGGGATCTGTGGCACATTTGGTGTGCTCATGGGGTTCTTTATGGTGCTGCCGTCAGCGATGCTTGGGCCCAACCCTCCCTTCTAAGGCTTTTCTTCTCCAGGTGGCATGCAGCCTTGAGAAGGGGCTGGGTGACTTCAACCCCCTTAAGGTGTATATGAACCACATATATGGTTCATTTCTTATTTCCGTGCTGGTTTGGTTTCCCAGTTCAAGGTGACCCTTGTTATGCTGGGAGAGGATACATTAACATCTCTGCTAGGAGGTCATGAAGGCTCTTTAAAACACTGCAGCTGAAATCTCTCCGAGGAGATGGGCTTGTCATACCCAGAGGTTGCAACAGAATTATACCATCTATATGGGACAGGTGACTGCCTTCTTTGGCCATCTGTGCTGTCCCTGGTGTGGAGGACCATCTATGTGGGGTTATTGGAGCAGCCTTTGGCACCTATCCAGAACAAATTTCAGCCTGCAAGACTCAGCTGTCACACATCAGCTCAGGAATCTTCCTGCCTGGTCTGCACACGGCAGGTACCACATAGCGACATAAAACTGTCAAATCCACCCCTGAGATAAAGAGCTTGTGTTAAGCTAATCAAAGCGTGAAGACATTAGAAAAGCACAGAGGCAAAGGTTTTATGACCAGAACTGGTTGTTTCCCCACCACCCAGGCCATAAAATGTCAACTTACAAGGGCAGAAATTGTTCTCCCTATCAATGAGCAGAGACGTACCTTTTGGAGACAAAGCTTTGCTTTCCGCAACCCTGGCAGCCTGTTGGCCCACTGCAAGATTTCAGGCCACATTTTGCTTTCCCAAAGTGTTAAGCTCTGTTGAAAACCATTGCTGATGCCCGTTGCTGATGCTCACTGCTGAAACGGAAACACGGCCTTCCCAAAATTAGCCTAACTGTGGTGGTCGCTGTTGGATGCGTGTTCGCTCCCATGCTCTGCAGCCTGTCTGGATGCAGAGTAAAATGCCCATTTTTCTGCCAGCTTCCCGTGTCCCTCTGTGTGCGAGCACTGCCGTCGCTGTGCCAGAGCTGCCAAGATGAGGCGGTGGGGTTGGCTGGGATGGCGGTGAGGTTGGCTGGGATGGCGGTGAGGTTGGCTAGGATGGCAGTGGGGTTGGTTGGGATGGCGGTGAGGTTGGCTAGGATGGCAGTGGGGTTGGCTAGGATGGCAGTGGGGTTGGCTGGGATGGCAGTGGGGTTGGCTAGGATGGCAGTGGGGTTGGCTAGGATGGCAGTGGGGTTGGCTGGGATGGCAGTGGGGTTGGCTGGCATGGCAGTGGGGTTGGCTAGGATGGCGGTGGGGTTGGCTGGGATGGCAGTGGGGTTGGCTGGGATGGCAGTGGGGTTGGCTGGGATAGCAGCAGCTCCGCGATTCCCCAGGCCCACAAGGTTCCAGCAGTGCCAGACTGTGTCAAGCGACGTGTGAGTCACCACTCAGCTTCTGCTCAGCAGCGAAGCAGAAATCCACAATTCTGGCAGAATTTAGGCCCTTTTATTATCCTCTCTAGCAGCCTTACCGAGCTGGCTTTTTTCGCGTCCCAAACCAGAGTTGAATAGAGCTGCCAAGGGCTGTCATCCCAAGTTTCTGTTTCTAATTTCCTTGCAGTGGAGATGCTGAGATGGCTGAGAATATTTCATTTTACCACCTGGCCGCCAAAAGGCTGGGTCTGCATTTTGGGTGATGTCACATTTCCTGAGCTTTGGAGAATGGTTGTCTCTCCTTTCTCTTTTGGCGCAAAACGAGCTCAATCATTCAAAAAAAGAAATCCCTCATGAGCTGCCAAGGAAATACCAATGAGAGAGACAGGAACAAAAGCACAACTGTAAAATCAGAGGAGACAAAAGGATTCAATAAATCTGACTTTTTTTCCCACCCAGACT
The DNA here is from genome assembly GCF_017639235.1 of Corvus kubaryi. Classification (NCBI taxonomy): domain Eukaryota; kingdom Metazoa; phylum Chordata; class Aves; order Passeriformes; family Corvidae; genus Corvus; species Corvus kubaryi. The sequence goes on along the minus strand of NW_024581133.1, from coordinate 5,315,627 downwards.
GTAGCATCCATGTCAACTAATGAAAAGAATTATTTGGTGACGTCGAAAGGACTTGGAACAAATCTGTTCTTCCTGAACAGCCCTGTGTGTAAACCACCCATCCCAGTGGGTTTGTGGTTAATCTGGCTAAGGTCTATGCCCTCTTTGACACAAGCTGCAGCTCCCATACAGCCCTTCCTAGTGGGATTCATCTCAGAGATTTCAGGGAGAAGACTAATAACCAAATGTGCTGTCAAGCGTGGTGACTGAATTCATTTGTGTGGCCAAAAGCCCCATTAATAGTCTGTACCCACAATATATATAGTTACTTTTTAAATATAGAGGCATTGTCCAGAAGTATTTCCGTTAGCCCTCTTTACTCCCAAACCACTTGGGCTCAGACATCTTGACGTCCTGAGCCTAAATGTGGATAAAGTGTGAGGCAGCTGTCCAAAGGGTGAGACAGAAGGGAAATCACTGTGCCAAGCAGCTTTAATGGAAAAAAACATTTGAAGTTGCCACAGTTTAATTTTTTTTTTTAACTTGGGTAGCCCAAAAAGTGCAATGAGTGAGTTACAGCAGAGGTAAGGGTTAGAAGCTCAGGGTTACCACCACATTAGGTTCTCATGGAAAAGGAAGAGATATCAGTCATAAAGGGAATATTTGATTTGGTTATTGGAATATCTCACTATTGAAAAAGTTTGGAGTCTGATTTGCTGGGAATTCCCACAAGAGCAACAACCTTCTCTTTATGTCGTTATTTGCCAGAGCATGGCATTTTTATCAGTTTGCTAGGGAAGTGACCCCAACTTCTTTAAGAATATTTGTCACACCAAAGCACCTATAAAAGAACCTCTCTTCAGTGATTTTTGGGTTAAGAAGTATCCGATGGCTCCTTCCTGTTTGCTCCTTATGCTGTGCCACTCGGGATCTGAATTGCACCAAGTTTTGGTTTTGGTTTGGGTTTGGTTTTGTTCTTGAGGGTGTTGACTTTGGTTTTTTCCCCTTTCTGAATGAAGAACAGGAAATCAGTTTAAAAGAGCAACAGCAAAAAATAGCACCTCTATGGTGAGGACATGTGAGCAGATGACGGGTAAGGCTTAATGAATACAGGGGTTTGCAAATATTTTTATCCAGAAACAACGTTCCACCACCTGTAAATAGCAGCAATTCAAACAGAGAACTCAAGCTCAGAAATAAATACGTGAATCACTGTTTTTATTCCTTAGTCACATTAGTTACTAAATCCTCGCGAACTCCAGTTCTTCCACTCTCCTGGTCGGGCTGGGAAAAGCAGAGGTGTAAGGCCAAGTGCTGACTCAGAGCAGTGAAGTAAAGCATGTATGTGACAGAAGGGCTTTCAAGAGCCATTCTCCATTTGGTCTGCTTTGTTCCTGCTAGAGCTCTTCTGAGGCTCTTGTTGAGGACTCACAGCTTTAGAAATGAGGTTTGGTTTGATCGAAATCAAAATGAAACTTTCCAGTTAAAGGAAAGCCTGAGAGTCTATGGCTCTGGGGTGGTTCTGCTGGCTGGTGTGGAAAAGGATGCCGTAGGGGTTGAGTCCCAGCCGTGGATGGCTGTGGGACTGCACTCTTCTGCGTTGCCATCACAGCCTTAGACAGTCCTTTTGGCTGGCCCGCAGGAGATCAGCGCAGATCCCAGCTCACCAGGGAGGCTTCTGGAGCATCTCCCAACATGCCAGGGATGGCAGCCACGACACAAGCTTTTATTCCCACATTTAGCCCCACAGAGAAGCACTGTTGGTGTTTTTGGCAACAATGAAAACACAGAAAAAAGAAAAGGGTTCTCGGGAAAAGAAACTGGGAGAAATTAAAAGGAAGATCTTGAGACTGCATCTCTGCCATCTAAGGGACAAAGAGAAATAGGCATTGCTAATTAAAGGGTGGTTTTCAACATTATGTAAAATGTTTTATAAAGTCTCCTTTGAGCAAGAGCTGCCCTGATGTGCTGGGGGATGTTTGAGCCTTTTCAGGTCTCAGCTGGCTCGCTCGCACCTCGGCCCTGCCGAGCCCGCCGGCCACTCCTGCAGAAGTGGGGCATTCATGCTCCTGGAGTGTTAATGATTTCACCCGCCATAAACCCGGCCACTCAACCACCCGCTCCATGGACACACACTGAGATGAAATGTTCTCTTTGAAGGCCAGGAGGACAGGACTGAAATTTCTTCCTGGGAGAGTTTCATCTTCATCCCCAGGGAGGTGCCCATGAGAAGCATTGTCTCATTCCTATCAGCTACGGAAAGATCTAGCCCTCTTGGCCTTGCTGGTATTGATATATTTTAACACACTCAGAGAGCCCTGGGCTCAGGAGGCTGTTAATGCCTGACCTGGAGTGTTTTCTTGGCTCCTGCACTGAGAAGGGGGCATGGGGACTCCGTGCAGCAGCAGTGCTGGCATTGAGGGGCAGAAGACCTCGTTGCTGAGCTCTCCACCCCAGACACACAGTTAATTTCTTCCCCAAGCACTCTGTTGACAAATTTTACAGGAGGCTGGGAAAGTAATGAAAATAGTCTGCACTGCATGTTTATTTGAAAAATGCTGTAAAACCCCCTGAATAATTTTCACACTGAGGTGGTCTGACCAGCCTGACATGGAATACTTAAGGGGGTAATAGCCCTGGGCCTGCCTGTATCACCCAGGTGGGCACAATGCTCTTTGTTGCTGGTGCTGCTCCAGCCATGCCTGGGGGTGAGAGAGAGCCTGCTGCTGGCTCTGGGCTGCTCCAGTTTGGATCCAGCTGTGGGATTTACCATGTTGCTAGTGCACTGTGGTGCTCCATGATCCACTCCCCTTGCCTGGAGCATGGGACATAGGGGATGAAACCTGAACTTGGAATGCTCCTGCATTCTGAAGTGGGAGGTTCTCATGTGGTGACTTAGGGTAGCACAGCATCCTCACAAGGAAAGGCAAGGCAAGGGGAATGGAGACAGAAAGGAAAACACAGAATTTTCTTTCTGTTCTCAAGGAAAGAAAATGATGCAACCATTCAGACCTGGTGAATTAAATGTGGTCCTATCTCATGACCAAGGCATCATGGGGAACCATCCCTTCAGATGAAAATTCACAGGTTCCTCTCCCTGAAGTTTGGACATTTGCAGCTCAAAGGAACTACAGATTCCAGTGTGCAATGGTCCCTCTCCTTCTGAAAGGTCTGAAGGAATTGTGGATATTGCTGGATTAAAGTTTTCACTAGTAAGGCTCCATGCCAGCACAGATGTTTCTATAGCTTTTGTCCTCGCTCCATCCACTGACCTCAGAAGTGTTTCCCTCTGTGATACAGTAATGCTTTTTCCACAGATGTTAATGGCAGGAAGATCCAAACCCACCAGCTCCATTGGGTGAAGGAGCTTTACATGATGACCCCCTTCCAGCAGATCCATCATGGGTATGCTGGGGCAGTGAAAGGTGGGACTGAGAACTGGTGAAGAGCAAGAGTCTTCTCAAAGAAGGGGATGGGGGCACAGCAAGTCTCCACCTTCTGGAAGACTCATGATCCACAGCAGGTGGAAAAGCAGGAGAGGAGCAACACCTCCATAAAACTTCGTGGCTCTTTTGGAGGGAGGGTTTTCCTTCATGGGGTAGCTGAAATCAGAGTTTGGACCAGTGTGTCATTGCAGGAAGGGGACACACACCGCAGACCTCCTGAGCAAACAGGGAACTCCATCCTGTGCCTGACACAGCCCCTCCAGCCGCTTTTGCATGAGCCACCCGCTCCCCTCCATGAGACTGACCATCTGCCAGCCTTCCTGCCTGTCCCTCCCATCCCCTCCTTCCTGCCCGCCCAGATAGGCTCTCCCACCGAGGGAAAGCAAACAGCTTCTGTTTATTCCCTTTCCTCCATCTGCTAGTGCATAATATGAGCCCACTCCACCATTTTCCCCCTTCTTTTCCACCTTTTGCCCTGCTGAAGGAGCCATTCTCCACTGAGCCAAGGGACAGCCACCTGCACTGCTCCACTGCAGATGTCGACACTGAGACGCAGTCCTTGGTCCAGAGAAGAAGATTTAAAAGCATACAAAATCTTTCATTTGGCTTCACCACCTTCAGATATTTGTCACAGGAACATAAACCCAAAATATGGACTCGATGTGAAAAATGTCTCTTCTATTCTTGACCGCCCAAGGTTTTTTAAAAAATTATACCTGTCAGCTAAATGAATTAATAATGGACCTTTCCACAGGGGGAAAATTTAAAAAAAAACCCTGATACTAATATCACCACTTCTTCCTCTCTCTGCTGTGCAGGACAGCCTCACACTGGACATTGCAAAGCTCTGTGGGATTTTGGGTCTGGGATGCAGTGGGAGAACAGCACACCTTCCTCACACAGCTCCTCCAGCACACAACACCACTGTTATAGACTCGTAATGTGACACTCATGGTGTTTGCTCTGTTCCTGAACAATTCCCTGTGACTTTCTGTGAAGCTTAAACATGTAAATTCTGCATAAATACATAAATTGGTTATTTCATAACTAAGCACTCTGCTCATAATTTTTCTAGGAAGAAATGGCTCGAGAACAGCTGGGGGTGGGCAGGATTGAAGGTTCATTCTTTTTTCTCTCTCTTTACCCAAGCCATATTCTCTGCAGGTGACATCAGATTAAGGTGTCCCTTGCAAGACTAGAGCAGGTCCCCAACAGGGACTTGCAGCAAAGCCACATTCAGCCTGACAGTATTTCTGTGGCAGCGTGACAGCTCCCTGGCTGGCTGTTCTTGCTACATTGTACGTGAGTCCCACCTCATGTATTTCATTAATACTCCCTGCAACCCATGGGAAGTTGGGAGTGTGTTTGTCACATCTAGAGATGGCAAAACCCACCCCAGCATCTGGGAGCAAAAGGAGCTGCTGGAAGCGTTTCTGCACTGCACAGGCAGCTCCCAAAAGCCAGCAAGGAGCCGAAGCCTCCTAAAACTAATTTTTTTTTGGTAGTGGGTGGAGGTGGGAGGAGCTCTCCCACCCCCACTGCGAGTTATCCAAGGTGAGTCTCAATTATACTGGTCTGCTTCCAAATAAAAAATATCACTGCTTACACGTAGTATTTATATGTTCCTCCGCCCTGGTTTTGGCTCCTTCCCACTTTTCTTCAGAAACTGCAGGCTGAAAAGGGCCATTCAGGGAGGCTCAGCGACGCGAACACGGCTCCGGCCCCGCTGCCAGCTCCCTGCTCCAGAGTGAGCACAACAGATTTTCAGCAGGAGAAAAAGCTTTCTTGGCCTGTGTTAACATTTTCACTTCTCACACTCAGACTATGTTCCCCTGGGCTTTTTTTTTTTCTTTTTTTCTCCTTTCCTCTTTTGGTACTAATCATTGTGATAGAGACCATAGCAGCAACCAGGCAGCAGAGCTGCAGCCCATGTAAACTCCAGCTGAATTCTGTATATCCACATAAGCCTGAGGAAGCGGCACCTTCTTCCCACGACCCCACTTCTGAGATTACACTAAACTGATGTAGGTCGCCCTTGGTTTCTGCTCCTGAAACATAGTTGTATCTGGTTTGCTAACAATAAGTGCAAAATGGAAAATAAACACAAACGTGCATTCCCTGTTGTGGATTTGGGCATATGACTCCTTTGTGGGGTCCTTTTTTCCCTCGTTGGAAACTGAATTTCTTGCTCTCTATAGTATATAAACTGTGTCCTAGTGATCAGATCTTCAGCCAGGACAAAACAGCGTGGCTCCACTTACTCACTGGAGCATGGCTGATTTGCATTTCACAGCCAATTCACCTCTCAATTCCAGTCCCCCACAGGCTTGTATGAACACACTTGCCGTGTCTCCGTAACTGCTATGAAGCTGATTTTCAGAGGAAATTTGAAATCTCTTCACTGTACATCAACTCACTGAAGACATTCTTAGACTCTTGGATTGATAAACATGGATTAGACACCCTCTGCTTATCAGTGCAGCTGGTCTGGGCAGAAGCTGGACAGAAGCTTTTCCTTGATCAGTATCTTCAAAGATAAGCTGAACCTGGTGGGAGAAGCACATGGGAAGCTCTGGACCACACAGGGTGACCTTGATCCTTTTACCAAATCACCAAGCCAGGCAACACCAAATTTCCCAGCTGCTGTGTTTTAATCCCGTTGTCACTGGGATCAAAACTGGGATTTCACAACTCCTGCAACCAAAAATGCTACCAAACTGTAATGGCTTTTGGACACAGCCAGTGTCAAAACAGAGGATGCTGCTCTAGAGAAAAGCTGTGCTCCTCTCCCAGTACTTCTGCTGGCTGTGCAGGAGACAAGTCTTCCCACCCCAAAGGCACGAGGGTCCATTAGCTGTGGTTCAGGGTCATGTTTGTTGAACACAAAGACTCCTCCAGCCTTTGGGAACCTGCAAAAATATTTGTGAGTGCGGTGACAGTACACACCGCAGCACGAAGATCTACCTGTGAAGGAAATGTCTATGGAGAAGCACATCGTTATTGTCCTGTTTTTGAAAACATGCTTTATACAGCCAGGGCACTGGACTCTGGTAGCCAATTGCCAAATGTAGGTGCCAAGTGAGCGAAGGATGCAGCACACAGATTACCCATGGGCTGGCTGCGGTGATTCAAAACTCCTTAAAAACATGAAGGAGAACATGCTGAGGACCTGGTCCCATGCCAGGGTTTGTGGTGGGGATGCCAGGATGCTGAAAAGCCATTCCCATCAATTCAGTCCCAAGCTACATCTCCTCTCCAGGTGGACTGAAACAAAGAGGCCAGAAACTGAAGCTGGGTTTGTGCAAGATTTTGCACGGGAAACAGGGAGCAATGGCAAGCTGGGGGGAAGCTCTGCAATAAACCCAACTATGGGAAAGACACAGTGCTCTTTGCTCCCACAGCAACACCCAGAGATACACCACCCCTGAGGACTGCTCATAAATCCCACCCCAGCCCATCTTTGCTCTCCAAAACATCCCTGGAACAAAGACTGCTGCTACCTGCCCTGGTGTAACCAGACCTTGTCCTGGTGAGCTTGGGAGAACAGCCCCCCAGGAGAAAAACCTGGCCACAGTGTCTGCCTGGTGTCTGCCACAACACTCCAAGTGGTGCCCAGTTCCAGGGATCTTACAAGCTTTTCTTCTCCCCATGTGCTTGCAATGTGTGTTTTCTTTGGCTGCCTCGCCCCAACCTCCTTTTCATTTTTAATTTTTGTATTCAATCACTTTACACACAGCAATTGGCTCCAGTTGGACCGGACACAGGTCCTCACTTGTTCCAGCCAGAGCCATAGACCACGTAGTGTTCTGAGTCATGAAGAGGAGGAAAATGCAGACAGAGAAGAAGTGACTGACAGACCCAGGTAGACAAAGGATAAGGCGAGTGGAGGGGACTGGGTCATGGGGATGCTGGCCCGAGGAGTCTGTGCAGCTGGGTGAGCTCCACTTTTCTCAAACAGCTTTCTGTTGTCCACCCAAAGGAACATAATGTTTTTTAAAAACCCCAGCAGATCACAAGTGCCAGCTGAATACAAAATGCAGTGTTGTTCATGGTTGGGTTTTTCATCCAGGACTGGTTTTGACTGTATTTTTCCTGTTGTTTATTGCCACTTACGGCGTGCGCGTAAGCTGGTGTCAGCATGCTCTGGTGAAATGAGACATTGGTGGTTTGGTTTGTTTGCCCTTCTCCAGGAAATGTGGCTCATGTGGCAGCCTTGTCCTGTCGCTCTCTTCTGCCACATCATGTGAATGCAGAGGTTGTGATGGTGTCTGTGCTAAAAGCCATTACAGACCTGGACAGAAGGGATGTACCCAAGACCATACAGAGGACTGGGGTGAAGATGGGCACAGGATTTGGCTCTTTGCCTCAAGCACAGCCTCTGTCCTCACACAGGGACAAGAAACTCATTGCCATGCAAGCCAATGAGGGAACTTTGAAGAGTAAATCCCTGAAGTGGTGGCCATCCACGCGCCACACTCTGCACCACACCCTGCATCTGCACTGGGACAAGCCTCGTAACCCAATGGCAATTAACAGGCACACTGAAGTTGGCTGAAGAGTTAGATGACATCCCTACCTTCCTCCTCCTTGTAATGCTTATTGCTTGTGAAATGTCTGCTATGGGACACTGCCAACTTTGTTAAGCAGGATTCTATAACAATCTTCACAAACATCAGTGCTCCCACCTATAATGTCACCAATGTCCCTAGGACTAGGTTAAAAATCTCCAGGTCTTAAGGCTAACATGGTTTCTCAAGATCTCTTTTCAATTTTGCTTTGGCAAGTCACTTACTATTTACTTCTATTGATTTTACAGCATGGAAGGGTCCCATTATGAAATAAAACACCTCTGAGCAAAGACACATATTGCTTCAGAATGCTGACCAAACACACACCAAAAAAACATCTCAGCCACTCAGAAAGGTTCAGAAATGAGCCACAGAGCTTGTCCCTGCCCTTGGGGGATTTCCCAAACTTATTCTTTGATCACCGTCTTTCTAAGCCTTGCATCACAAGCAAAACCTTGTGTCACAAGCAGATGAAAGGAGATGCCTTTGAGAGAGAAAAGACCATAGTCACCCCTGTTCCTGGCACTGGAGGAGTTAAACCAGCAGCACCTCTGAGGGGCTGGAATCCACAAAGGTGTGCAAATGGCAGCCAGAGCGCCAGAAGTGCTGAGTTTGCCCAGGGACTGCTAAATTCCTGCCTCTCCCCATGCAGTTGACATCTCCATCCCCACCAGCTTGCTGGCTGCCTTCCCTTCCCTGCAGAGCTGGGAGAGAGAAATGAAAACACAGATGACTATGAGGGAGAAAACGCTCCGAAAAGGTGGTTTCTGGCACAGGAGGGTTTGCCACGTCACGGGCACTTCCTGGCTTCAGCCCTACAAACAGCTCCCACCGAGGTAGCCAGCAGCCTGCGAGGAGGAGGATGGAAAAGTACCTCTGAGCGCTCCCTCCCAGCACTCCTCCTCCCCGGGGGGAGCTCTGCAGACACCCTGCACACACACACACCCCTGCTGTGGTATTTAACACAGGGCTGTGGGGACTCTGGTGCTTTCAGAGGGCACGGGCCTCGAGGGGTCACAGACCCCTGCAGTGGGAGCAGGGAGAGCACAGGGAATACATGACCTGGTCCTTGCAAAGCTGCGTTAGAGGAAGGTCTCCAGCTGGCCCTATTCCCACAGCTGATCCAGTACCCAACAAGGACAATGGAGGGATCACTCGGACAGTCTCAGGATTTCCAAGCCGGTCTGCAGCAAAGGTGTTAAATCTTTAGACAACTCTTACCAAACTCCAAGCCCAAGAAGCAGTTGGTGCCCCAGAGAGGACAGACAGCCTGATCTGAGAGATGGGTGAATATTTTGCAGTCGCTATTTAAAAACGGGACATGAGCAATTTATAATGAAGCAGTGTCACCAGCTGGCATCTGAAAAGCATTTCCTCTCCATCAACGAGCAGAAGAGAAACTGGAGGGAATTGTGTGAAACCAAATTCCGTTTGCCTTTATTTATAAAATTATTCCCCAGCTCAGCAGCTGAGCAGCCTCAGGATAGTTTTTGGGGATCAGGGTTCAGCTCAGGGTGTCCCCTGAGCCAGCAGTAGCAAGTGCTTTAAGCCCTGTTTGTGGTGTGATATGGTTCAAAAGCTTGCCAAGACAGCACATGTGTATGAGTGTTGGTGGTGGAGTCATGCTCATGTTTTCTTAAGCTGATGCTATGTAGGAGATAAGAAAATTCAAATCTCATATTTGTGGGCTTCATGCAGCCATGCAGAGAAAGAGAAACAGCTTTTCTCTACCTTTGAATCTGATTTGCCCATTATCTCCCAGCTCCTGTCCTCCAGCCTGGGGAATAATTGGGAATACAGATCTCTTTATAATTCTCCTCCATAAGCACATGAGTCAGAGCTGCTGCCTTCATTTGCAGGTAATCACACTAGTGAATGCAGCCACACTAGTTCCTTGCCTTTTAGCATCCTTAGAGGGGGTCTTTGAAGTTTTAATGCTTTGGATCTGAATTAGCTCTTTCAGCTCATTATTTATGGCCATTTCTCCCAACCTGAAATAGGTCCCACAAACTCTCTGGTAAGCTGGATGAGAGATCATCTAATTCCAGGGGAGCTTCTGGAAATGTCACTGCCCTCTACTCAAAACAGCATCATCAAGAACATTTAGCTTCATGATTTTCCTGTCGTTTAATGTCACAATCACCCCTTCCATGCCCCTGCAGCTATCAGGGAGTCCTGGGGCCTGTGCGAGTCACCCTCCTCTGTCACAGAAACACACTGTGCAAAGCATGTCCCCTCTGTCTGGGCAAGGGGAGGGGAAAGGTAACGTGCTGCATTGCTGCGTAAGTGATAAATCATTAAACTGGTTCCCTGTTCAGCTGCACTGGACAGTAGGCAGACAGTGCTGAATTCACTCCTCAGTTTTCATCAGTCCTGTGGCTCTGCTCTTCAAAGGCATCACCATTACATACCTGTGATGCCACTCCTCTTTTGTAATAGGAAATCTGGTTACTGAGAGGACAAGACTTGCCAGAGGCCACAATGTCCACTCAGAAGCAATGCAGGGAACTGAACAGGTCAACACTGTGTGACACAGAGCATCCTTCCTCCTAGCAGGGTGTAGGCAACCCATGGAGGGAACAGCACTGCAATTTATAACTGCCCCTAAGTACAAAGCACTTAAAGCAACTTGCAACCTGACTCATACCAGTCCTTAGCATCATTTATGAGTGAGTGGACATTTGCTGTCAGTCAGGTTCCTGGTGTTGGATAGCAGGAAAAATTTCTTCACCAAAAGGACTATCAAGCATTGGAACAGGCTGCCCAGGCACGTGGTTAAGTCACCATCCCTGGGGGTATTTAAAAGCTGTGTAGATGGGGTACTAAGGGACATGGCTTAGTGGTGGACTTGGCAGTGCTGGATTTGATCATCTTAGAGGTCTCTCCAACCTTAATGATTCTGTATTTCAATGATCTCCCAATGGCATCAGTGATCCTGCTCTTGTCTCTGAAGATCCTGGTGCAGTAACATGGGAGGGAAGGGAATTAGAGAGCAACACTCCTCACACCTCCAGCCACCTCCCAGAGCCTTCAGCTTTACTAAGTCAGGAGAAGCAGCGCTGTCCCATCAGATGCCATGGGTGGCTATAGCCCATGGCTCTGCACTGCCCAAGTGCAAGGCTGCACTCAGACCACACAAATAACCATTTAACCCCAGATAACAGTTTAACTCCCACTGAATTCCATTAAAGGACTGAACAGCAGCTATCTGTTGAGTTCCACGGGGAAAAATACAAAAGCAGCAAGCAAAGGAGCCTGTTGATTTAGGAGGGGTGACAGGTAGAAAACAGCTGTCCAACTAAGTTGAGGAGCACTCAGAAGCGTGCAGGGCCCACTCTGAGCCTTGCTAGACAAGAGCGCTCTGTGCACGGAGAGCTGCAGGACTTCCAGTTCTTCCAGAAGTCCAGTTCTTCAGCTGCTGTTCTCTGCCAGATGCCTGTGGTCACCAGCTCCAGGGCACTGGCAGCCAGGACAAGATGACCAGAGCTGCCTCTTCTCTCCTCAAATCACAGAGTTATGCACATTGCTCACCGGCTAAACCAACTGCTTTAAATTAAACATAGATCTCTTTTTTTTTCCTTTTTTACCTGAAGGTTGCAATGCTATCTGTGCTACTGCTAAGACCAAGAGGGTATGTTAAATTCCTGTCCTCTTACCCAGGGCCTGAAAGAAAATCATGGCCAACAGGCAGAGCTAATTCAGTTTGTACTCTAAGCCCACACAGTCCTCAGTGGTTTTGTTTTAGCACCCAGAAACCCGTCTCCACGCACTTTCATGCTGTTTTACTGATGAAGCTTAACCTTTTCCCAAAGGACTTCATTCTGCCATCACTGGCAGGGGCCCTGGGTTTATGTCCTCTTTGCTACCTTCAAACCCTAACCATGAGCACTGTGTTAGGGCCACTTTTTGCATTCCCATAATATTTCTGCCACTTTCCCCACACAGGTACTGTTTAAGGAGACTGCCCTAAAACCCCTGTATACTTCTGGCTAAGAGCTTCAGAAACTTTGGCCTTTTTCATGCCAGAGCACCCTACTGCTTTCATTTCTGTTCCTGACTTTCCTGAAGTTGGGGAGTTTACCTCCTCCCCAGCCAGAACACCTCATGATGCCTACTATGACAGACCCACTGATGTTTTTAGGAAGATGCACTGGTGAGTTGCTGGAACAAATGCCTAGCAGCTGGAGCAGGGCCTGGAGAAAATACATCCTCCATAAAATCCCTCTCTACAGCTGATTAGAGCTCAGCAGGCTTTTCTGCTGAGACACCAATGCAATCCTTGGTCTCAAAGAGGGACTTTTCAATAGTCTGAAGTGGATTGGTTAGTGAACTAAGCACTGGACTGGGAATAAGGCTCCTACTTTTCAGCCCCAGGGCTGTCTGCAGCTTTGGTGCCAACCTTGAAAGCCATCGAGTCAGTTTTTCATGAGTTTCTGTGCAGAGGCTGCTCTCAGGCCATGTGTGCACTGCCAGCAGCACAGCCAAACACAGTTATCCCAGGTGGCTTTAGATGAGTTACCACGAGTGCTGGAAGCAGCCCAGCCCCAGGTGTCCACGTTCCAGTGCTGTGGACTCAGCCCTCTCCCCCCAGCGTGGAGCCAGAATCCAGGCTCACCCCAGGGAGCTGGGAGGCTCCCAGTGCAGCAGAGTGTCACCAGGAGAGACATCCCACCACACCACTCAGCCCACAGTTCACATCACTGCAGTCTGGGGATTGGACAATCAGGGCCAGCTAAATTAAAGGCCACCTTAATTTAACGTGTGAGTGCAGTAATACAGACCTGCCCAAACTCTGCTGCCTGCTGCACCTCCAGCCCCTCATCCCAGACATACACCTGGCCAGGCAGGTGCTTCTCCAGCCAACACAGCAAGGGGAAATGCACCTCCGATCAAATCTTAAATCTGTTTTTCTCTTACTCCTGCCTTCTCTCTGCTGGTATTTTTTGGTCCCACTGCATGCTGGAGCTTCTGCAGAGCTGTCTGATGTGTGGAATATGAAGGCAGCCACAGGCCCTGCAGTCAGAATCTGTGAGTCTCCAACAGCAGCAGGTTGGCATCTTCTCAGAAGACAGCACTAGCAATCACCCCAGGACAGAAAATTATGTCTGAGTGTGTTTGAGGTCAGTCTGCCCTGAGCTCTGTCAAGCCTCCCATTGAGGTCTCAGCTCGTATTAACCAGTTCCTTCACTCCCCTGCAGCTCATGGTCATGCCTAGAAGGGAAATCTCTTTCCCCATTTTTACACACCGAATTCCCTCAGCAGGAGCTCCCTGCAGTGCAGACTGAGGCCCCACGGAGAGGCTGGATCCAGGGTGGGGGAAGCAAATACACTGCTGTCCAGAAAGCCAGAAACTGTTTTACCAGACCAGTCTCTTCTTCATCCAGCCTTATAAATCTAATGCCATTTTTTTTGCTGTACTGAAAAGTGACCATTTATTCCCAATCAACCCAAATTCTCTCGTCTGGATTCTGATCCTGGATCTCTGATTTTGATCTTGAGGCAGAAGTTTCCCATCAACTCTCTCCAGGCTTGCTGCTTCGAGGGACCTTAAAATAATTGAATTGTTGTTTCATATTATATGCTTGTATTCATTTGCCAAGTGTTTTTCAAATGAGATTCCTTCTCAAAGTAGGGTTTCAGAAGGGCTCCTTGAGGCACTCCATGTCACATAGAAAGGGAGTAGTTTTCCTCCCGTGCTCAAGCTGCCTTTATGATTAAAATGATGCAGGCAAGATAAAATTAAGGTGTCTTTGTTATGAGACTGTCAGAGAGGACAAAAGTGGGAGATTTTGGCAGGGCCAGCAGCAGGGAGGTGATGCTCTCAGCAACCACTCGAATAAATGGCAGGGAGTGTGCTGGACTCTGAGTGGTTAGGGACTACCAGCCTTGTGCAGGGATCATGCACCTGGCCCAGGTATTCGTGGAGGCAGGGAATGCCACCGGAGACCAGTACTGTGGTTTGTGGAGTCTGTGGGAAGGACCCCTGGAGTGTGGAGTAGCCCTGAGCCCAGGCAGTGGGACAGGAAGATGCTTTTGGGGCACTTTGTTTCCAGCTCTCCCTTTCCCACCACTGGTGCTGCCCCATTTTGCTCTGGTGCCCGCTCTCTTCTGCCTGTGGTGTGCCACACTCTGCCCAGCTGTGGCAAAAGTGCTGGACCACTGGCTTTCCTAAATCAGAGATGCCAGTAGCTTATTTGCCCGCGTCAGCAGAGAAAGAATTAATGTCACAAACCAACCTCAGCACTAACGGACATGGAAAATTGGCAGGGAAGAGAGTGCCATAATTGCCGCGGCTGCAGCAGCATGGAACAGTGCTGCCTAGAGACACACATCAAAGGAAAATCGCTGCCGACCTGGCTGGCTCTGCCATCAGCCCTGCTTCCCTCCTCCATCTTTTGTCTCCTGCCCTGAGGGTGCCATGAGCCAGAGCGTGCCTGCCAGCCCTTCACCTCTGCATCCAGACTGGGGCATAAACAGTGTGGCTTTAAATAAGGGAAGAGCGGCAGCGCAGAGACAGGCGCCGCCTGAGTGTCTCCAGGGCTCCCAGGGATGGGTGCTGTCCTTCCTCACACCCCAACCACCTCCCCACAACCTGGGCAGTGTTAAATAGAGAAGCCTGTTTGGGGACAACTGGGGCCGGGGCTTTTCCAGGGCTGGCAGGAGTCAGGGGACAAAGATGAGAGCCACACACAGGGCAAATGGAAAAATCCAACCAGCACACCTTGCTGGTGGCTAACAGAGGGTTATTCTTGGCCACCCTCACACTGTACCAAGGAGGAATGCTGTAAACACTGTCCCAGGGCCTGTCCTGCCTCCTGGTACCACTTCCCAATTAATCAGCATCCTGAGTTACAGGCAACACCTTAGTAATGGGAATAAACACTCATTTGCTTAATCATATTCCCGGTGCCCAGATTCTCCATGGCCAGCAGGGGTTTGATGCATGTCATGCTCCTCAGGTCCATTCTCATCACCAGTGCAGCACCTTCACCTGTGACAGGTGGGCTCCCTGGGCAGGTCCTCCTGCCTAAGCCTGGGTACCTTTCCAGTCCCTGCACTAACCACCAGGCACTGCTCCTCTCTAAAGGCAAATAGCAACCATCACAAACAGGCTTCACTCCTCTCCTAAGCAGAGCAGGAAATAAACAGCCACAGCATATTTGTGCCTTCTGCTGTGAAGCTGGCACATGGGAAAACTGAGGGAACATGAGCTGGGAGTCAGGGATGTGCACAAAGAAATGATCTTTTGGATTCAAGAGAGGTCAGAAGCTTTAGGAGCTTCAGGAGAGTCCAAGAGATATTCCAGCAGAGAATATTGTGCAGGGAAAGGTATGAAGTCCAAAAGGAGAAGAGGAAAGATGAGCTCCCAAGAGAAAGGGATAGGCACAACTTGAATGTAGTGTAGAGTGGCTTTTTGAATTGCTTTACCTCCACAGCCCTCCCTGATCAACGCCCCTACGTGTGTGTCCTATGCCGAGCACCACCACACAGCCTGAGAACACTCTGTGGCAGCTGAGGTGACACACAAACGATTGAGCTGCTGTTGAATTACTGAATTATCCAGGTGCTGCCAGCTCACTTGTGGAATAGTTAAATATACTGCTGTCCCTGTCAAGCAAGGGTGAGGAGCCCAGGTCGTGTCACTTTGCCCCTCAAAGTCAGTGACATTGCTGTGAATACAACCCAGGAGCCCATGCCCGTCCCTCTGCCAACCACCAGGCACGGCTCCTCCCTGATGTCTAATAGCAACCACCACAAATATGCCTCACTCCTCTCCTAAGCACAGCAGGAAATAAATGGCCACAGTATATTCGTGCCTTCTGTAGAGCTGCTGTTCAGTTCTGGCGCTGCCCTCAGGTAACCTGGGAAAGAGTGGCTCTTGTATGACACCCAAGACATTACTGGCCACAGAGTGATGTAAGCTTTAAAAACGAAACAAGCAGAAACAATAAGGAAGACAAACCAGCCAGCAGCAAGCACATGATTTTCATAGGGAACAGCAGGATCTGCAATCAGGAGAGTCAAAATGCTGCTTCCTCTGCCTGGGAACACTGGGAACACTCTACCGGGGCACTGTAGGTTGATTTGTGGGCAGCTAAATACGTGTGAAGCAGAGATTTTTATCATGGCCCTGGGCAGGGCTGGGCACTTCACATCTCTGCTTTTAAATAACAGTACTTTATGTGTCTGAAGTGACACCTCGGCGTGGGCAGAGAGCTCAGGTAGTTCAGCAGTAGGTGCCGTGCAACGAGGTACCAACATGGGTCTCATGGACGCATCAGTCCTCTACTCCTGTATCAGTGTCCCCCAAACTATGGTAAAAGAGAAACTAAGGTTCTTCGTTTCCAGGGATCTCACTGAGCCCCAGGGATCCAAACATCCCACCTGAATAAGATCATACCTCACTCACACAACTCTTTATGGACAGAAGCACAAGGGATACAGCAGGGTCCACCAGGAAACTCAGAACTCCAGGGAATGCAAAGCCCCCAGCGATTGGTTTCATGGAAACACCAGGGACAGAGAGGCCTGTGGTGGGTTTTTCACTAGAGAATGGACAAGGCTGAGCAGCTTGGGTTTGTCTTGGAAGTTTTTGCATTAAAAGAACTCCTTTTTGGAGTGGGTTCAGCAGATGGACAAAGCAGGCGAGAGCTCTTATTTTATATTGGAGAGATCTTCAAGATAGAAGGACTGGCTGGTTTTGCACACTGACACCGGGGTAGAACTGAAATTGAGTGACTTCAGCTGAAGGAGACACCAAGGATTTTAACACTGAGAAGTAAGTTGGGCTCTTGGTCCTTGCTCTCCTCCCTCCATGGGAGTGGAGTCTCCCCCAGAGCTGACCACCCAGGCTGGCAGCCTGCAGCCCTGGCAGGGCTGGGGGAGGGAAGCAGGGAGCATCATGGCCCGCAGCAGCTTAGTTTAATCCCAGCCCCTGATGCACATGCTGCCCTCCTGAAGAGTTTCTTTCTTGCAGCTTGAACACTCCACGTTGTCCTTCCCCACCATTTTGCAGGCAAGGTCCTTCTCCTGGCTGCTAGTGTTAACACAGGTTTCCCTTGTTCTGTCCCTTGAAATTTCCAGTAAAGCGCCTTTAATACAATCTCTCTGTGGCTGCGCTAATTATGTGTGAAATATTTTTCCCCCCATAAACCAAAGAAAACAAATCAACACAGTAAGATCCTTTCTCTCGGGCTGTTTGGCAGGTCTCACGGTCTTCAAAAAAGTTACCAAAGGTCCACACAGTCTCTGCTGTCTTTTCAAAACAGCTACTTTTGGGTTCCTGTAAAAGGATCCAACAAAGGAAAAGGTGAAACAAATCACAAAGCCCTGAAAGGCTATTTCCCACCTGAGTAGTCCCAAGCCAAAGGACAAGCTGTCTGCTGAATGTTTGTGCTACGTGTGGGGGCTGAAGAAAGCAGGGATAAGGGGTGGGGTAGCACAACCCCACAGCCCTCACTCCCTACTGTGAGGATCTCCTCGGTCTGCTAACTCTGCTTCCACCTTTGCAGCCTCAGTTGCTGCTCAGTTCCACTTTCTTATGCAGTGGATCTGGCTTTTCCTTGCCACACAGGACACATATCCAGCCTTTTCTAATAGTGCTGAGGAAAAGAGGGGACAGAAAGTGAATGGCCCACAAGATGAGGCATGGCTGTCACTCCTTCCAAGCCAGAAAATATTCTTACATCTTATTTTTTTTCCAAAACCAATACCAAGCAGTTACCACTTAGAACACTATCCCCATATTTAGGAGTTATTATTTGAAAAGAAGGAAGGAAGGAAGGAAGGAAGGAAGGAAGGAAGGAAGGAAGGAA